>NC_060174.1:34935634-35214629 GCF_021184085.1 Oncorhynchus gorbuscha
CATTCATGTAATACATGAAATCTATTCATCTCATTGTAGTCGGTCACCATTCATGTAATACATGCGTAATACATGAAATTCTATTCATCTCATGGTAGTCGGTCACCATTCATGTAATACATGAAATCTATTCATCTCATGGTAGTCGGTCACCATTCATGTAATACATGAAATCTATTCATCTCATGGTAGTCGGTCACCATTCATGTAATACATGAAATCTATACATCTCATTGTAGTCGGTCACCATTCATGTAATACATGAAATCTATTCATCTCATTGTAGTCGGTCACCATTCATGTAATACATGAAATCTATTCATCTCATGGTAGTCGGTCACCATTCATGTAATACATGAAATCTATTCATCTCATTGTAGTCGGTCACCATTCATGTAATACATGAAATCTATTCATCTCATTGTAGTCGGTCACCATTCATGTAATACATGAAATCTATTAATCTCATGGTAGTCGGTCACCATTCATGTAATACATGAAATCTATTAATCTCATGGTAGTCGGTCACCATTCATGTAATACATGAAATCTATTCATCTCATGGTAGTCGGTCACCATTCATGTAATACATGAAATCTATTCATCTCATTGTAGTCGGTCACCATTCATGTAATACATGAAATCTATTCATCTCATTGTAGTCGGTCACCATTCATGTAATAAATGAAATCTATACATCTCATTGTAGTCGGTCACCATTCATGTAATACATGAAATCTATACATCTCATTGTAGTCGGTCACCATTCATGTAATACATGAAATCTATTCATCTCATTGTAGTCGGTCACCATTCATGTAATACATGAAATCTATTCATCTCATTGTAGTCGGTCACCATTCATGTAATACATGAAATCTATTCATCTCATTGTAGTCGGTCACCATTCATGTAATACATGAAATCTATACATCTCATGGTAGTCGGTCACCATTCATGTAATACATGAAATCTATACATCTCATTGTAGTCGGTCACCATTCATGTAATACATGAAATCTATTCATCTCATTGTAGTCGGTCACCATTCATGTAATACATGAAATCTATACATCTCATGGTAGTCGGGAGCTATTTTATAGTTTTGTCAAGGGTATATTATTTTCACATTTTAATTGTATAGCAACCCTATGCTTGACGTGACTGTTATGGGAAGAGTAGACCATACGATTTGCCTAATTATATGAAAGATGGAATAAACATTTAAGAGGACCAGTGCTTCTATATTGATGCTAATCTCACATCATTGTAGTTTGCAAGCGATGTTGTTAGGCTACATTGTATCGTTGTTTCTTCTTCAGATGATACATTTTACATTTGAGTCATTTTTTATTTAACCTTTATTTAACTAGGCAAGTCAGTTAAAAACAAATTCTTATTTTCAATGACGGCCTAGGAACAGTGGGTTAACTGCCTGTTCAGGGACAGAACGACAGATTTGTACCTTGTCAGCTCGGGGGTTTGAACTTAATAATATAATAATAATATATGCCATTTAGCAGACGCTTTTATCCAAAGCGACTTACAGTCATGTGTGCATACATTCTACATATGGGTGGTCCCGGGGATCGAACCCACTACCCTGGCGTTACAAGCGCCATGCTCTACCAACTGAGCTACAGAAGGACCACAACTTGCAACCTTCCAGTTATTAGTCCAACACTCTAACCATTAGGCTACCCTGCCGCCCCAGGGTAGCCCTTATCCAGAGCGACTTACAGTTAGTACATTCATCTTAAAATAGCTAGGTGTTACTCGTTTTGCTTGACCGTGAGTATCACACGTTCTTTCAAGTTTTGTAATGTATGTTCCTATAGGCCTACTATAAAAAAACATCTAAATTAACTGATTGGATCCCCCTCACCTACTGAACGAATGTACTATACAGCACAGAGCACACCACATGATCTCCACCCCAGACCATCAGATCAGAGAAAACAGACAATTAAATGGAGGACATTCATCCCAGGGGCTATCACTATTATAAACAATTCCCCATGTGGGCAGGTGTGGGGTGGGGTAGGAGGGTAGGAAAGGTATCTGCCTGACTGTTCCTATTGTTTGTTTCCTGTTGTGTTTCCTATATGTGTTGTTTCGGCCTATGTGACGTGTTAGAAGTGGTAGGATTTCCTCTTGTAGGACAAAAGTGAATCTGAATCGGAATTGGTTTTACTTTTCCATCACATGAATGTCTTGATGCAAATGCATTAATACAGTTTTATTCAATCAATGAATCAAAGTTTAATGCTGGAATTATTTTCTCCTTCATGGCATGAGGAGTGATAGCTCATGAACTGAAGAGAATTTAGGCCTGTACTATAAGATTGATTGCCTTCCTTCTCTCGTTGATATGTTTTACACCTTCCCAATTCAGACCCAAACACACATTTGAGTTACACACACGGGGACTTCATTATCATAATGTGGGATGTGATGGGTATATGGTCTTTAAAGTTAGGAAACAAGAATCTCAACCTACAGCGGTCAAATGATTTAGCATTATGTCACGCCCTGACCTTAGAGAGCCTTTTTATTTCTCTATTTGGTTAGGTTGCGGTGTGATTTGGGTGGGCATTCTAGTTTTCCTATTTCTTTGTTTGGCCTGTTATCGTTCCCAATCAGAGGCAGCTGTCTATCGTTGTCTCTGATTGGGGATCATACTTAGGCAGCCTTTTTTCCCCTTTAGTTTGTGGGATCTTGATTTTGTATAGGTGCTGTGTAGCCTGCAGAACTTTGCGTTCGTTTTTTTGTTTATTTAAACACGTAAGATATGCCTACCACACTGCACCTTGGTCTAATTCATCCAACGAACGTAACACATAAATATAAATAAGCAGCAAAAATACAAATAAAGTGTAAAAAGTGTAAAACTTGCAGGTGAAGATTAATTATAATATTAGTGGGAATATGTCCATGATAAAGACAGTAGGATATAATTAGATAAATTAGAAAAAAATATTATTTGAGATGCAGCCACTACTTGACTGTGAGTTGCTATTTCTAAAATCAATATGGACAGCGCCCGGTGCTGAAAGTAGAGTAGACAAATTAGCAAGAGGGTTTTGTTGGATCACTAAGAAATAAGAGGTATAGGTTTAGCTGTTTGACAGATTATTATGCAATTATGTTATACTGTCACCATGCACTCCTTAAAGAGGCCTACCTCCTTTCTGCGTCGGACTCGGGCCACATGTCTGGGGTGGTAAAATGACGATGCTTAGATTCATAATGACATCTCAGATTATTTGCACACAGCGACAGTAGATTTGCAAACAAGACACACTGGTTTGGCAGTGGAAAAATAAGGTAAGATGAATATATTTTAATAGAGTAAGTAGGCCTATTCATGAATACATAGGTGGTTTTAACAATGTAATCAGATCAAAATTAATATGTTATTGTCAATGAATTGACTAGCCCACTAACCACGTGTTAAATGTGTAGTGTAGTGCTTTGAATTGGGCAGCTAGTAGGCTATTTGTTAATAGGTTAATTATGTTCTGGCGCACCGACTAGCTACAAACTCAGGAACAAATTGGCTGGAGGCCAAAACTAGTTGCCATCCCCTGTTATATATTTAAGTAAAGGGCATGAGGGGGTGTGGTATATGGCCAATACACCACAGCTAAGGACTGTTCTTATGCATGACACAATGCGGTGTACTTTTGTACGGCCATTAGCCAAGGCATATTGGCCATATACCACAAAACTTTGAGGTGCCTTAATGCTATTATAAACTTATTATTAAAAAATCTAATCAAATCAAACTTTATTTGTCACATGCGCCGAATACAATAAGTGTAAACCTTACCGTGAAATGCCTACTTACAAGCCCTTAACCAACAGAAAATATTGACCAAATAAACTAAAGTTAAAAAAAGAATAAAAAGTAATAATCACAAGGCTATATACAGGGGGTACCGGTACCGAGTCAGTGTGGAGGCTATATACAGGGGGTACCGGTACCGAGTCAGTGTGGAGGCTATATACAGGGGGTACCGGTACCGAGTCAGTGTGGAGGCTATATACAGGGGGTACCGGTACCGAGTCAGTGTGGAGGCTATATACAGGGGGTACCGGTACCGAGTCAGTGTGGAGGCTATATACAGGGGGTACCGGTACCGAGTCAGTGTGGAGGCTATATACAGGGGGTACTGGTACCGAGTCAGTGTGGAGGCTATATACAGGGGGTACCGGTACCGAGTCAGTGTGCAAAGGTATAGGTTAGTTGAGGTCATTTGTACATGTAGGTAGGGGTGAAGTGAGTAGCAAGCGGGTAACAAAACAAATGGGGGCAGATCAATGTTACTATTCTGGTGGCAATTTGATTAATTGCTCAGCAGTCTCATGGCTTGGGGATAGAAGCTGTTAAGGAGCCTTTTGGTCCTAGACTTGGCGCTCCGGTACCATTTGCTGTGTGGTAGCAGAGAAAACAGTCTATGACTTGGGAGTCTCTGAGAATTTGATGGACTTTCCTCTGACACAGCCAATTATATAGGTCCAGGATGGCAGGAATCTTGGCCCCAGTGATGTACTGGGCCGTACGCACTATCCTCTGTAGCGCCTTATGGTCAGATGCCGAGCAGTTTCCATACCAAGCGGTGATGCAACCGATCAGGATGCTCTCGATTGTGCAGCTGTAGAACTTTTGATCTGGGGACCCATGCCAAATCTTTTCAGTCTCCCGAGAGGGAAAAGGTAATGTCGTGCCCTCCTCATTACTGTCTTGGTGTGTTTAAACCATAATAATTGGTTGGTGATGTGGAGACCAAGGAACTTGAAACTCTCAACCCGCTCAACTACAGTCCTGTTGAAGTTAATGGGGCCTGTTCGGCCTGCCTTTTCCTGTAGTCCACGATCAGCTCCTTTGTCTTGCTCACACAGCATTCTCACATAGGTGTTCCTTTTGTCCAGGTGGGAAAGGGCGGTGTGGTGTGTGATTGAGATTGTGTCATCTGTGGATCTGTTGAGGCGGTATGCACATTGGAGTGGGTCAAGGGTGTCTGAGAGGATGCTGTTGATGTGAGCCATGATCTGCCTTTCAAAGCACTTCATGGCTATTGACGTGAGTGCTACGGAGCGGTAATCGATTAGGCAGGTTACCTTTGCTTCCTTGGGCACAGGGACTACAGTATGGTGGTCTGCTTGAAACATGTAGGTATTACAGATTCGGCCAAGGAGAAGTTGAAAATGTCAATGAAGAAACTTGCCAGTTGTTCCACGTAAGCCTTTTGTACACATCCTGGTTTGTGAATGTTGCCCTGTTTAAAGTTCTTGAAAAGTTCTTGCTCACAGTCTTGCCACATCCGACGAGGGTCAAAGCCAGTGTAGTAGGATTCAATCTTAATCCTGTGTTGACGCTTGTTTGATGGTTCGTCTGAGGGCATAGCGGGATTTCTAATCAGTGTCCGGATTAGTGTACCACTCCTTGAAAACAGCAGCTCTAGCCTTTAGCTCGATGCAGATGGTGCCTGTAACCCATGGCTTCTGGTTGGGATATGTATGTATGGTTACTGTGTGGACGACGATGTCAATGCACTTATTGATGAAGCCGATGACTGATATGGTATAGTCCTCAATGCCATTGGATGAATCACGGAACATAGTCCACCCAGTGCTAGCAAAACAGTCCTGTAGCATAGCATTCGCGTCTACTGACCACTTCAGTATTGAGCAAATCACTGGTACTTCCTGCTTTAGTTTTTGCTTGTAAGCAGGAATCAGGAGGATAGAATTGTGGTCAGATCTGCCAAATGGACGGTGGGGTAGAGCTTTGTATGCATCTCTGTGTGTGGAGTAAAGGTGTTCCAGAGATTTTTTCCCTCTGGTTGCACATGTGACATGCTGGTAAAAATTCTGGTATAACTGATTTAAGTTTGCCTGCATTAAAGTCCCCGGCCACTAGGAGTGCCGGTTCTGGATGAGCATTTTCTTGTTTGTTTAATGGCCTTATAGAGTTGGTTGAGTGCGGTCTTAGTGCCTGCATTTGTCTGTGATGGTAAATGGACGGCTACGAATAATATAGATGAGAACTCTCTTGGTAGGTAGTGTGGTCTACAGCTTATCATAAGGTACCTCAGGTGAGCAATATCTCATGACATTGGCAAATAGCTTCTTCTCTGTTCTGCCGGTGCATGGAAAATCCTGCCAGCTCTATAATATCTGTGTCATCGTTCAGCCACGACTCAGTGAAATGTAAGATATTACAATTTTTAAGGCACTAAGGCACTGCATCTCAGTGCTAGAGGCATCACTACAGACCCTGGTTCGATTCCAGGCTGTGTCACATCCGGCCGTGATTGGGAGTCCCATCTGGCTGTGCACAATTGGCCCAGCGTTGTCCGGGTTAGGCTTTGGCCGGTGTAAGCCATCATTGTAAATAATAATTTGTTCCTAACTGACTTACGTAGTTAAATAAAGGTTAAATAAAAAAATGTAGAACACTTCACTGTTCATTGTCTATACTCCACCTCTCAGACATATATAACCCGGAGTCTCTGTGTTGATATGATCAAGAGAAGCGTTATCTGCTGTTATGGAGCAAATACACACAGCCATGTGGATGTCAGCTGATCTATAACAACAAGGCCTTGAGATATAGGGCAGCATACCATACAATACTGGCTCATATGTTTTATTGCTTAGATGTGCTTCTGATATTTTCTATCACAGCACTTAGCTCTCCCTATGCTCTCCAGCCCAGAGACAAACACAGAAAGAGAGAGACAGAGAGAGAGAGACAGAGCGAGAGAGAGAGAGAGCAAGAGCAAGAGAGAGAGAGAGAGAGAGAGACAGAGAGCAATAGAGATAGAGAGAGAGAGAGCAAGAGAGAGAGAGAGAGAGAGAGAGAGAGAGAGAGAGAGAGAGAGAGCAAGAGAGAGAGAGAATGTAGGATCAAATTATTAATTTATAAAGGTCTCACATAAAATAAAGCTGTGTCTTAACTGAGTGTGAGACAGAGAGGGAGGAAGGTGGAGGATGAAGTGACTGGAGAACGGAAAGGCAGAGATGAAAAGAGAAAGAGGCAAAAAAAGATAGTTTGGGTGAGGGGTGACATGGAGAGCGCATTGAAATAAAATAGAGTGGGGAGGGTGGAGCATATTGCATCTGAGAGAGGGGGAACGTTGAATGGAGAGTGTGGGAAAGGAAGAAACATGAATAGTGGGGATAGGGAAAGGTTAACAGCTGACATCTTGTGACCCCACTTCCCATATATTCCCGTAAATTCAAACACAAATGTTCTTAAATTAATTTTGATTGGACGATTGAGTAAATAGTAGAACTGAAATAGTCTCCTGTGGGTATTATATGTTGATTCTTCTTCTATCTATATATATCTATCTATCTATCTATCTATCTATCTATCTATCTATCTATCTATCTATCTATCTATCTATCTATCTATCTATCTATCTATCTATCTATCTATCTATCTATCTATCTATCTATCTATCTATCTATCTATCTGTCTGTCTGTCTGTCTGTCTGTCTGTCTGTCTGTCTGTCTGTCTGTCTGTCTGTCTGTCTGTCTGTCTGTCTGTCTGTCTGTCTGTCTGTCTGTCTGTCTGTCTGTCTGTCTGTCTGTCTGTCTGTCTGTCTGTCTGTCTGTCTGTCTGTCTGTCTGTCTGTCTGTCTGTCTGTCTGTCTGTCTGTCTGTCTGTCTGTCTGTCTGTCTGTCTGTCTGTCTGTCTGTCTGTCTGTCTGTCTGTCTGTCTGTCTGTCTGTCTGTCCACCTGTCCATCTCTCTTTCCAAATGAGCCCCTATGCAGAATGCGAGTGAGTAGTAGGTCTAGGAGTTGATTCTGACCAGGAGGATACATATAAGAGTTGCTGTGTGGATCCACATATGCTTAATCATGCATGTGTGTGTCTGTATGTCAGCAGTTGTCTGTTTATTTTTTTAATAATCTCACTATACTCTGGTGAATGGTTTTCATGGATACACCACCTGAGCTGTGGTGTTAAAATGGTGATTCCCGGACTGGCTCTCTACACGCCACTGTTTATACGACAAGCAGGCTGGGATCTATGCAATTAGCTGCTTACTTTTCACACAGTGGATAGCATATACAGTAGGATTACAGTAACGCACACCTCTGTATCTTTGTTTGTTCAGGTGTGTGTGTGTGTGTGTGTGTGTGTGTGTGTGTGTGTGTGTGTGTGTGTGTGTGTGTGTGTGTGTGTGTGTGTGTGTGTGTGTGTGTGTGTGTGTGTGTGTGTGTGTGTGTGTGTGTGTGTGTGTGCTTGGGGTGGGGGGGTAATGCTGGGGTGTGTGTAGGAGAGGAGTGCTTTCAATGAAAAGTGGGGTGTGTTTGTGACAGAGCAGATGAAGGGCACTTGAGGGAATATGTTTCTAACTAGAAGCAGGCGGTCTCTCTCTCTCCCCCTCCGTCTCTTATTCTGTCACTCTCGTCTTTCTACTTCCTTTGCACATTTTCCCTTACATTGCCTTTTTCTTAAACTGCATATCCATCTCTCTCTTCTTTTACTTTGTCCACTTCTCTCCTCTTTTCCTCCCCCATGTCCTTTCCCTTCTCCTCTCTCGCTCCTCCCTCCCAGGGGTTCTGACATATAAACACACTTCAGATAGGGGGCATTCTCCCTGCTGAAACATTCATGATGTACACATTTATTCATTCCCAGAGAGAGAGACATAAAGAGAGACAGAGAGACAGAGAGAGAGAGAGAACGATACAGATACTGCACTGCCAATAGTTGAAGTTTCAATCGTTTCTGAGAATTCCACTTCCTGACGTACATATTCAAATATGTAACAACACAAAATACATCCTGTGACAAACAGAACAGAGTCACTAATAAATGTTTCAATTTATTACAAAGCAATACACCCTCAGCTAACAACGAGCTGCACAATAAGGCATTGATTCAGCATATAGCACTCTGAAACCTATCATCAGCTAAAGTTTTCGTTATCACACATAGTAATACATCTACCATATAGATCTAGATCTACTACCAATCCCACATTTAGAATATCATCTAGCAACTGGCTGTAGAGTGGTTGTAGAGAGCTGTCAGGTGGGTTGTATATTGGTTGTAGCGAGGATTCGTGTTGGTTATAGATCATTGATTGGTGTAACACAGAAGCTGAAAACATACACAGTGTAATGTATGACTGTGGTGTGACCTGGACTACGTTAACAGAACATTCCCATTAGTCTAGCGAGCTATACCTCTACCCACACACAGTGATATTAAACACATGGCCAAAATGAACATTACTAATGTTTCTCCAGAGAACACTCACAAATGGCTGTCACTATTTCAGGAAAAACACTACTTGACGAAAACATTTCAGGGAAAATACTCTTATTCTACCAAGCTCAGGAGTCCAACCCTCTGGAGAGCTGTCCAACCATCTTATGTATTCTGATAGATGAGACCAATGGTAATACATTGTAGCTAGGTTTTTGTAGTTAATCTGTGTGAAGAAATGTGCTTCTAAGATCAGACACAGATCTTGAACAAACAGATATTCCACCTAGCTTTATATATATATATGCCATATATATATATATATGGCATTTTGCAGTCGCTTTTATCCAAAGCGACTTACAGTCATGTGTGCATACATTCTATGTATGGGTGGTCCTGGGAATCGAACCCACTACCCTGGCGTTACAAGCGCCATGCTCTACCAACTGAGCTACAGAAGGACCACAGCTTTCAAGTCATAAGTGAGAAGGGAGTATGCCACTACTGCCTACGTCAAACCACATTGGTCTGTGGGGAGAGAGAGAGAGAGGGAGAGAGAGAGAGAGAGAGAGAGAGAGAGAGAGAGAGAGAGAGAGAGAGAGAGAGAGAGAGAGAGAGAGAGAGAGAGAGAGAGAGAGAGAGAGAGAGAGAGAGAGAGAAATATAAATGGTAGAGTGTAGGGACTAAGGCGCCCAGAATTACAGGGTGTTACAGACACTCATCTTAACAGTTCCTCAGAGACTTTACGCTGTGGTAAAGCTGTGGTAAAAACTTCATTATTGCCACTTATCTCACACACACACACTCACCCTGTCCCAAATTCTCTCCCTGTCTCTTCCCCACTCTTCCTGTCCCTCACTCTCTCCCTGTCCCTCACTCTCTCCCTGTCTCTTCCCCTCTCTCCCTGTACCTCACTCTCTCCCTGTCCCTCACTTTCTCCCTGTCTCTTCCCCTCTCTCCCTGTCCCTCACTCTCTCCCTGTCTTTCCCCTCTCTCCCTGTCCCTCACTGTCTCCCTGTCTTTCCCCTCTCTACCTGTCCCTCACTCTCTCCCTGTCTCTTCCCCTCTCTCCCTGTCCCTCACTCTCTCCCTGTCCCTCACTTTCTCCCTGTCTCTTCCCCTTTCTCCCTGTCCCTCACTCTCTCCCTGTCTCTTCCCCTCTCTCCCTGTCCCTCCTTGTCCCTGTCTCTTCTCTCTCCTTGTCCCTCACTCTCTCCCTGTCTCTTCTGCTCTCTCCCTGTCCCTCACTTTCTCCCTGTCTCTTCCCCTCTCTCCCTGTCCCTCACTCTCTCCCTGTCTTTCCACTCTCTCCTTGTCCCTCACTCTCTCCCTGTCTCTTCCCCTCTCTCCCTGTCCCTCACTCTCTCCATGTCCCTCCCTCTCTCTCCCTGTCCCTCACTCTCTTCCTGTCCCTCACTCTCTCCCTGTCTTTCCCCTCTCTACCTGTCCCTCACTCTCTCCCTGTCTCTTCCCCTCTCTCCCTGTCCCTCACTCTCTCCCTGTCCCTCCCTCTCTCTCCCTGTCTCTCACTCTCTCCCTGTCCCTCACTTTCTCCCTGTCTCTTCCCAATTCTCCCTGTCCCTCACTCTCTCCCTGTCTCTTCCCCTCTCTCCCTGTCCCTCACTCTCTCCCTGTCTCTTCCCCACTCTCCCTGTCCCCCACTCTCTCCCTGTCCCTCACTCTCTCCCTGTCTCTTCTCCTCTCTCCCTGTCCCTCACTTTCTCCCTGTCTCTTCCCCTCTCTCCCTGTCCCTCACTCTCTCCCTGTCTTTCCACTCTCTCCTTGTCCCCTCCCTCTCTCTCCCTGTCCCTCACTCTCTCCCTGTCTCTTCCCCTCTCTCCCTGTCCCTCACTCTCTCCATGTCCCCTCCCTCTCTCTCCCTGTCCCTCAATCTCTTCCTGTCCCTCACTTTCTCCCTGTCTCTTCCCCTCTCTCCCTGTCCCTCACTCTCCCTGTCTTTCCCCTCTCTCCCTGTCCCTCACTCTCCATGTCCCTCACTCTCTCCCTGTCTCTTCCCCTCTCTCCCTGTCCCTTACTCTATCCCAGTCTCTTCCCCTCTCTCCCTGTCCCTTACTCTCTCCCTGTCTCTTCTCCTCTCTCCCTGTCCCTCACTCTGCCTGTCTTTCCCCTCTCTCCCTGTCCCTCACTTTCTCCCTGTCTCTTCCCCTCTCTCCCTGTCCCTCACTCTCTCCCTGTCTCTTCCCCTCTCTCCCTGTCTCTTCCCCTCTCTCCCTGTCCCTCACTCTCTCCCTGTCTCTTCCCCTCTCTCCCTGTCCCTCACTCTCTCCCTGTCTCTTCCCCTCTCTCCCTGTCCCTCACTCTCCCTGTCCCTCACTCTCTCCCTGTCTCTTCCCCTCTCTCCCTGTCCCTCACTCTCTCCCTGTCTCTTCCCCTCTCTCCCTGTCTCTTCCCCTCTCTCCCTGTCCCTCACTCTCTCCCTGTCTCTTCCCTCTCTCCCTGTCCCTCACTCTCTCCCTGTCTCTTCCCATCTCTCCCTGTCCCTCACTCTCTCCCTGTCTCTTCTCCTCTCTCCCTGTCCCTCACTCTCCCTGTCTCTTCCCCTCTCTCCCTGTCCCTTACTCTCTCCCTGTCTTTCCCCTCTCTCCATGTCCCTCACTCTCTCCCTGTCTCTTCCCCCTCTCCCTGTCCCTCACTCTCTCCCTGTCCCTCCCTCTCTCTCCCTGTCCCTCACTCTCTCCCTGTCCCTCACTTTCTCCCTGTCTCTTCCCCTTTCTCCCTGTCCCTCACTCTCTCCATGTCTCTTCCCCTCTCTCCCTTCCCTCTCCTGTCCCTCCTCTCTCCCTGTCCCTCACTCTCTCCCTGACCCTCTTCTCTCCCTGTCCCTCTTCTCCCTGTCCCTCTCCCTGTCTCTTCCCTCTCCCTGTCCCTCACTTTCTCCCTGTCTCTTCCCCTCTCTCCCTGTCCCTCACTCTCTCCCTGTCTCCTTGTCCTCACTCTCTCCCTGTCTCTTCCCTCTCTCCCTGTCCCTCACTCTCTCCCTGTCTCTTCCCCTCTCTCCCTGTCCCTCACTTTCTCCCTGTCTCTTCCCCTCTCTCCCTGTCCCTCACTCTCTCCCTGTCTTTCCCCTCTCTCCTTGTCCCTCACTCTCTCCCTGTCTCTTCCCCTCTCTCCCTGTCCCTCACTCTCTCCCTGTCTCTTCCCCTCTCTCCCTGTCCCTCACTCTCTCCCTGTCTCTTCCCCTCTCTCCTGTCCCTCACTCTCTCCCTGTCTCTTCCCCTCTCCCTGTCCCTCACTCTCTCCCTGTCTTTCCCCTCTCCCTGTCCCTCACTCTCTCCCTGTCTCTTCCCCTCTCTCCCTGTCCCTTACTCTCTCCCTGTCCCTCACTCTCTCCCTGTCTCTTCCCCTCTCTCCCTGTCTCTCACTCTCTCCCTGTCTCTTCCCCTCTCTCCCTGTCCCTCACTCTCTCCCTGTCTCTTCCTCTCGTTCCCTGTCCCTCACTCTCTCCCTGTCCCTCACTCTCTCCCTGTCTCTTTCCCTCTCTCCCTGTCCCTTACTCTCTCCCTGTCTCTTCCCCTCTCTCCCTGTCCCTTACTCTCTCCCTGTCTCTTCCCCTCTCTCCCTGTCCCTCACTCTCTCCCTGTCCCTCACTCTCTCCCTGTCTCTTCCCCTCTCTCCCTGTCCCTCACTCTCTCCCTGTCTCTTTCCTCTCCCTGTCCCCTGTCCCTGTCCCTCTCTCCCTGTCTCTTCCCCTCTCTCCCTGTCCCTCACTCTCTCCCTGTCTCTTCCCCTCTCTCCCTGTCTCTTTCCCTCTCTCCCTGTCCCTCACTCTCTCCCTGTCTCTTTCCCTCTCTCCCTGTCCCTCACTCTCTCCCTGTCTCTTCCCTCTCTCCCTGTCCCTCACTCTCTCCCTGTCTCTTCCCTCTCTCCCTGTCCCTCACTCTCTCCCTGTCTCTTCCCCTCTCCCTGTCCCTTACTCTCTCCCTGTCTTTCCCTCTCTCTCTCCCTCTCTCCCTGTTCTTCCCTCTCCCTGTCCCTCACTCTCTCCCTGTCCCTCACTCTCTCCCTGTCCCTTCCCTCTCTCCCTGTCCCTCACTCTCTCCCTGTCTCTTCCCCTCTCTCCCTGTCCCTCTCTCTCTCCTGTCTTCCCTCTCTCCTGTCTCTCTCCCTCTCTCCCTGTCCCTCACTCTCTCCCTGACCCTCACTCTCTCCCTGTCTCTTCCCTCTCTCCCTGTCCCTCACTCTCTCCCTGTCCCTCACTTCTCCCTGTCTCTTCCCCTCTCTCCCTGTCCCTCACTCTCTCCCTGTCTCTTCCCTCTCTCCCTGTCCCTCACTCTCTCCCTGTCTCTTCCCCTCTCTCCTGTCCTTCCCTCTCTCCCTGTCCCTCACTCTCTCCCTGTCTCTTTCCCTCTCTCCCTGTCCCTCACTCTCTCCCTGTCTCTTCCCTCTCTCCCTGTCCTCACACTCTACCTGTCTTTCCCTCTCTCCTGTCCCTCACTCTCTCCCTGTCTCTTCCCTCTCTCCCTGTCCCTCACTCTCTCCCTGTCTCTTCCCTCTCCCTCCCTTACTCTCTCCCTGTCTCTTTCCCTCTCCTGTCCCTCACTCTCTCCCTGTCTCTTCCCCTCTCTCCCTGTCCCTCACTCTCTCCCTGTCTCTTTCCCTCTCTACCTGTCCCTCACTCTCTCCCTGTCTCTTCCCCTCTCCCTGTCCCTCACTCTCTCCCTGTCTCTTCCCCTCTCCTCTTCTCCCTGTCCCTCACTCTCTCCCTGTCTCTTTCCCTCTCTCCCTGTTCTCCTCTCTCCCTGTCTCTTCCCTCTCTCCCTGTCCCTCACTCTCTCCCTGTCTCTTCTGTCCCCCTCTCTCCCTGTCTGTCTCTTTCCCTCTCTCCCTGTCCCTTACTCTCTCTCCCTGTCTCTTCCCCTCTCCCTGTCCCTTACTCTCTCCCTGTCTCTTCCCTCTCTCCCTGTCCCTCACTCTCTCCCTGTCTCTTTCCCTCTCTCCCTGTCCCTTACTCTCTCCCTGTCTCTTCCCTCTCTCCCTGTCCCTCACTCTCTCCCTGTCTCTTTCCCTCTCTCCCTGTCCCTCACTCTCTCCCTGTCTCTTTCCCTCTCTCCCTGTCCCTCACTCTCTCCCTGTCTCTTTCCCTCTCTCCCTGTCCCTTACTCTCTCCCTGTCTCTTTCCCTCTCTCCCTGTCCCTTACTCTCTCCCTGTCTCTTTCCCTCTCTCCCTGTCCCTTACTCTCTCCCTGTCTCCCTGTCCCTTACTCTCCCTGTCCTTACTCTCTCCCTGTCTCTTTCTCTCTCTCCCTTCCCCACTCTCTCCCTGTCCCTCACTCTCTCCCTGTCTCTTTCCCTCTCTCCCTGTCCCTTACTCTCTCCCTGTCTCTCTTTCCCTCTCTCCCTGTCCCTTACTCTCTCCCTGTCTCTTTCCCTCTCTCCCTGTCCCTCACTCTCTCCCTGTCCTTCCCTCTCTCCCTGTCTCTTTCCCTCTCTCCCTGTCCCTCACTCTCTCCCTGTCCCTCACTCTCTCCCTGTCTCTTTCCCTCTCTCCCTGTCCCTTACTCTCTCCCTGTCTCTTTCCCTCTCTCCCTGTCCCTTACTCTCTCCCTGTCTCTTCCCCTCTCTCCCTGTCCCTACTCTCTCCCTGTCTCTTCCCTCTCTCCCTGTCCCTTACTCTCTCCCTGTCTCTTTCCCTCTCTCCCTGTCCCTTACTCTCTCCCTGTCTCTTCCCCTCTCTCCCTGTCCCTTACTCTCTCCCTGTCTCTTCTCCTCTCTCCCTGTCCCTCACTCTCTCCCTGTCTCTCTCCCTTCTCTTTCCCTCTCTCCCTGTCCCTTACTCTCTCCCTGTCTCTTTCCCTCTCTCCCTGTCCCTTACTCTCTCCCTGTCTCTCCCTTCCCCTCTCTCCCTGTCCCTCACTCTCTCCCTGTCTCTTTCCCTCTCTCCCTGTCCCTTACTCTCTCCCTGTCTCTTCCCCTCTCTCCCTGTCCCTCACTCTCTCCCTGTCTCTTTCCCTCTCTCCCTGTCCCTTACTCTCTCCCTGTCTCTTCCCTCTCTCCCTGTCCCTCACTCTCTCCCTGTCTCTTTCCCTCTCTCCCTGTCCCTTACTCTCTCCCTGTCTCTTTCCCTCTCTCCCTGTCCCTTACTCTCTCCCTGTCTTTCCCTCTCTCCCTGTCCCTTACTCTCTCCCTGTCTCTTCCCCTCTCTCCCTGTCCCTTACTCTCTCCCTGTCTCTTCCCCTCTCTCCCTGTCCCCTCTCTCCCTGTCCCTCACTCTCTCCCTGTCTCTTTCCCTCTCTCCCTGTCCCTTACTCTCTCCCTGTCTCTTCCCCTCTCTCCCTGTCCCTTACTCTCTCCCTGTCTCTTCCCCTCTCTCCCTGTCCCTCACTCTCTCCCTGTCCCTCACTCTCTCCCTGTCTCTTTCCCTCTCTCCCTGTCCCTTACTCTCTCCCTGTCTCTTCCCCCTCTCTCCTGTCCCTCACTCTCTCCCTGTCTCTTTCCCTCTCTCCCTGTCCCTTACTCTCTCCCTGTCTCTTCCCCTCTCTCCCTGTCCCTCACTCTCTCCCTGTCTCTTCCCCTCTCTCCCTGTCCCTTACTCTCTCCCTGTCCCTCACTCTCTCCCTGTCCCTCCCTCCTCCTGACTTTCGCTTATTCACAAGATTCACAATACTTCTTCATCATTTGATATTTTTCCTTATATTTTTCCTCCCTCCTCTCTTTCCCTCTCTCCCTCCCACACACAAATGTACGGGTGGTCAGCTGGTGTGGGCGATGGGTGTTGGTGGGTTCATTTGGTGAGGAGAGAGTGTGAGAAGGAATGGTGTGTGCATATGTGGGTGGGTACGTGTGTGTGTGTGTGTGTGTGTGTGTGTGTGTGTGTGTGTGTGTGTGTGTGTGTGTGTGTGTGTGTGTGTGTGTGTGTGTGTGTGTGTGTGTGTGTGTGTGTGTGTGTGTGTGTGTGTGTGTGTGTGTGTGTGTGTGTGTGTGTGTGTGTGTGTGTGTGTGTGTGTGTGTGTGTGTGTGTGTGGTGTTAGAGATGGAGTGTGAGTGAGATTTAGGTGTGAGAAAACAATTTTGGCAGCAGGTAAAGGTTACAGTTTCATCTTGAAAGGCGGTCAAAATAACACCCCTCAGGTTGCAAACATTATATTGTACAATACTGGGCTGTTTTTTGACACTGACCTAATGGTTGTTGTGGTTTGAAGTGGTTCACCAGAGCCTACAGGAAGACTAAAACTAAAATTGTTTCCCAGATCATTCGTTAGGTCACTGCAAATTTTCTCATAAAACAAAATCTGTCCAGTCGTGGTGATGATTATAGAACATTTCTATGTAACATTCACCTGATATTACAAGAAGGTTCCTAGAACACATTTAATCTGTTCTTTAAAAAATCCCAGAATATTTCATTAGGTTGTGGGAACGTTGTGTGTGATTCCCAAAAGAGTTTCCAAACACAAAAACTGTCCAGTTGTGCTAATTATTGCAATCGTTCTATTAGGTTGCAAAAACTGTCCAGATGTGCTAATTATTGCAATCGTTCTATTAGGTTGCAAAAACTGTCCAGATGTGCTAATTATTGCAATCGTTCTATTAGGTTGCAAAAAACTGTCCAGTTGTGCTAATTATTGCAATCGTTCTATTAGGTTGCAAAAACTGTCCAGATGTGCTAATTATTGCAATCGTTCTATTAGGTTGCAAAAACTGTCCAGATGTGCTAATTATTGCAATCGTTCTATTAGGTTGCAAAAACTGTCCAGATGTGCTAATTATTGCAATCGTTCTATTAGGTTGCAAAAACTGTCCAGATGTGCTAATTATTGCAATCGTTCTATTAGGTTGCAAAAACTGTCCAGATGTGCTAATTATTGCAATCGTTCTATTAGGTTGCAAAAAACTGTCCAGTTGTGCTAATTATTGCAATCGTTCTATTAGGTTGCAAACAACTGTCCAGTTGTGCTAATTATTGCAATCGTTCTATTAGTTTGCAAACAACTGTCCAGTTGTGCTAATTATTGCAATCGTTCTATTAGGTTGCAAAAAACTGTCCAGATGTGCTAATTATTGCAATCGTTCTATTAGGTTGCAAAAAAACTGTCCAGATGTGCTCCAGTTATTGCAATCGTTCTATTAGGTTGCAAAAAAACTGTCCAGATGTGCTAATTATTGCAATCGTTCTATTAGGTTGCAAACAACTGTCCAGTTGTGCTAATTATTGCAATCGTTCTATTAGGTTGCAAACAACTGTCCAGATGTGCTAATTATTGCAATCGTTCTATTAGGTTGCAAAAAACTGTCCAGTTGTGCTAATTATTGCAATCGTTCTATTAGGTTGCAAAAAACAGAACACATTTTATTTTCTTAAAAATGTCCTAACACATTTATTTACATTGTGGGAACATTGTGGGGATATGACAAGTTACATATTAGAGATAAATATTATTGTGTGGACATTTTTGTGTGGAATGTTTTTGTGTGGAATGTTTTTGTAACATCAGGTGAATATTTTTTGCACCCTAAAAAAGACATTGTAGACTCATCTGTACAACTGGACAGTTTTGTGTTTTGGGAACATATATTTTGTGATGTTCCCACAATGTTCTCAACAGACTGTTCCCACAACCTAATGAAATATTCTGTGAACCTTAAATACTAGATTAAGGACTAAGCAATCTGTAATGATTCAGCTTTACAGATTCCGCAATATAAATATAAAGGTAATATCCGATCGAGCCGGCATATGTAGCGTTTACCGTGAATGCATTCTCTGCTGAAGCGGGAACATTGCTTTTAAATTTCATTCACGGTGTAACGCTGAGCTTCCATAAATGTTTTATTTTGTAGGAAAGGTCTTGCAACCTCCGACGATCGTTTTATACAAACATTCTATAATCATCACCACAAATGGACAGTTCTTGTGTTATGAGAAAATTTGCAGCAACCTAACGAATGTTCCGGGAACGTTCACTGAACCAATGATGGTTTGCTGGGAAAACATTACTGGTACACGTACATTGTGTTATTAGATTAGCTGGAAACCGAATGAGAACTTTTGGGGAATGTTCAATGGTGGTTGTCATAGATGTTGTGCACATTTTAATACAACAATTTAAATGACCTCATGGTTGTTGTGGTTTGCAGTGATTTCGCCAATGTCTACTCTGAGACAGGCTGGTCGATCTGTATGGAGAATTGTCTCCGTCTTCCGCTGTGAGTTTGTTCTGTGGTCCAGTTCTGCTTGGCTGGCCAGTCAAGGTCAGTTCCCCCAGCCAGACCATTTGGTCATTGCCACAATTTGGTCATTGCATCTGATTCATAGAATACATATTTGTTGGACACAAACTAGTGTGGGGAAGAGGGTGTGAGGGAGAATGTGTGATTGGGCAAGAAAGATCACACTAACATTTTCTAATTAAATCTCAGCCAAAGCACCCTCTCTTTCTGGTACCTCCCTAGGCTTTTGGAGTTGAGATCGTGTCCCTGCTGCTACGCTATTAGGGAAAATGGTTCCAAAAGGGTTATTCAGCTGTCCCCATAGGATAACCCTTTTTGGTTCCAATTAGATTCCTTTTTTGTTGCAGGTAGAACCCCATGGAACAATTTTTATTTTTAAAGGAACCAAAAAGAGAGTGTAGGATGTGTCTTCATGTGGGGATGGGATGTTTCCCCTCTGACATTATGATATACTGAGGAGACAGGTCAACATGTGCTCTATAAGATGCTGTTCTATTAGATGCTGTATGCTAAGACTTCACTAATTCCCTTTTTAAAACTATAGGAAGTAATATGGTTACCAATTGTTAATGCTCTCTCTCTCTCTCTCTCTCTCTCTCTCTCTCTCTCTCTCTCTCTCTCTCTCTCTCTCTCTCTCTCTCTCTCTCTCTCTCTCTCTCTCTCTCTCTCTCTCTCTCTCTCTCTCTCTCTCTCTCTGTCTCTCTCCTCCCCCCTCCCTCGCTCGCTCCCTCCCTCCCTCTGTTCTCCTCTCCAGAGATGTTGGAGTCTAATAACTTGGTCACGTTTGAGGGCCAGGTGAATAGCTCTGCCTACCACACGTTCCTATTGGACGAGGAGAAGGGTCGTCTGGTGGTGGGAGCCAAGGACCACATATTCTCCTTCAACCTAGTCAACATCAGCAGAAATATGGCACAGGTAACAGTTACAATACACTTATAACGCATTATAATCAATACACTTGCATATATACACCATAGTCTGTCTGCTTGTAGTCTGTCTGACTATACAGATGTAGGATCTTCATTTGAGCCAGTTTGCTACAGAAGGAAAATAATCCTGCAGCAAAAAGAAATGTGAATTATTATGTGGATTATAGTTAATGAACACTTTTTTAGGGGTTGATACACTTTTCGTAAGGGAAACTAATGTCTGAAATTTTGGGGTGGAAACATTTTTAAACCTCAAATACACTACACGTTTAACATTTCCTGCATTTCAGGAAAATGATCCTGCAACAGGGTGATCAAATTAAGATCTTACGTCTGTAGCTATCTCACCCCTGTCAGTCTTAGCCAGTTTCCGCAAGGGACTCTGTTTCTGCCATAGAGATAGATAGAGGACTCATCTTTGAATCTGTGCCATTATAACATCTGTGACAGCATAGGCAGTGCTATTGAGGCAATCTCCATTTTTAAGAATTACATTTTCTTCTTTACTATTGGCTGATCCCTCCTGATGATCCGGTTGAACATGACTCTAACAGGGTCACCAGGAGGGATAAGCCAATAAAGTTGGAAGTCCCACCAAGGTGACTACATTAAAATGGTGGAAGCACTCAATGGCGCTGCCTATGCTAATACAACCTTTTGGCACCTAGAGGCCTCTATCATTCTCCATGGTTTCTACAGAGAAGTGGCTGATGATTCATTCAGATCTGAGCTGTCGTGTAGGATCTCACACTGGCATGTTAGGCACTCCACGCACACCTGGATGAATAATGCGCAATCGAAAACAAAGTGGAGAACAAATCGCATTGTGACCCACCACACACAGATACACATGTGAACATACACAGGCCCGCAAGAAGACACATACACATCAATGAAATCTCATAAAATATGAGCTCCCTCCTACAAAAGTACATTTTGCATTAACGTTGCTGGCAGAACCACCTCAGCTAATTTAAGGCCTGTTAGCTGGACAGCTGCTTGGTCGAGGGTTTAGGGTTAGGGACTGGTTGAAGTTAGGATTGCTAGTGGCTGATTAAGGTTATTATATCTATGTGTATTGTGTAGTGAAGTATCGTTATCTCTCTGTGTCTGTGTAGATCCCGTGGCCTGCCTCTACCACCAGAAGAGACGAGTGTAAATGGGCAGGAAAGGACCTAATGGTGAGTAGCTACCTCATCTTACACCATCTCTCCCTCCCGAAGTACTACTTTTTACACTACAGTGGGTTTATGTCATCTGGGTGTTGACACATGGACAGGAAGCTCGGAATCTGATCACAATCCCCTTGCCAAGATAGAGACATTACATGAACTTAATCAACTAGAGTCCAACTAGACTGTAAAAACAATCCATTGATGAAGTCACCCCATTGTTTCCGATGAGAATGCTCAGCGGCACATTTGAAGATCAGGAAGTGCCATATCTGTCATGCAGGTGAAAGAGGACCCAAAAGCGACTTGGCGAAAACAGAGTCTTTAATCCAGTAAAGTAAATACAAACAAAAAACACAACTTTCACTCGAAATGACGAGGACAAACTGGAGACTCGATCTTGAACAGCAGGTGAACAGCAGGTTGCCTCGGGAAGGCACTTGAACCAGACAGACTCAGACACCTGCTCACCACGCAGCATCTGAGGAAAACACGACACGACAGGGCGATACACAAACACAGCACGGTGAATTCTAGACAAGGAACCGACAGGACAGGAACGGAACACAAAGGAAGAAATAGGGACTCTAATCAGGGGAAAGGATCGGGAACAGGTGTGGGAAGACTAAATGATTGATTAGGGGAATAGGAACAGCTGGGAGCAGGAACGGAACGATAGAGAGAAGAGAGAGCGAGAGAGTGAGAGAGGGAGGGGGAGAGAGAGGGATAGAAAGAGGGAAAGAACCTAATAAGACCAGCAGAGGGAAACGAATAGAATGGGAAGCACAGGGACAAGACAAGATAATAAATGACAAAACATGACAGTACCCCCCACTCACCGAGCGCCTCCTGGCGCACTCGAGGAGGAATCCTGGCGGCAACGGAGGAAATCATCAATGAGTGAACGGTCCAGCACGCCCCGAGACGGAACCCAACTCCTCTCCTCAGGACCGTAACCCTCCCAATCCACTAAGTATTGGTGACCCCGTCCCCGAGAACGCATGTCCATGATCTTATGTACCTTGTAAATAGGTGCGCTCTCGACAAGGACGGGAGGGGGGAGGGAAGACGAACGGGGTGCGAAGAAAGGGCTTAACACAGGAGACATGGAAGACAGGATGGACGCGACGAAGATGTCGCGGAAGAAGCAGTCGCACAGCGACAGGATTGACGACCTGGGAGACACGGAACGGACCAATGCGGAGTCAACTACGAGAAGCTGTCGTAAGAGGAAGGTTGCGAGTGGAAAGCCACACTCTCTGGCCGCAACAATACCTTGACTCTTAATCCTGCGTTTATTGGCGGCTCTCACAGTCTGTGCCCTGTAACGGCAAAGTGCAGACCTCACCCTCCTCCAGGTGCGCTCACAACGTTGGACAAACGCTTGAGCGGAGGGAACGCTGGACTCGGCAAGCTGGGATGAGAACAGAGGAGGCTGGTAACCCAGACTACTCTGAAACGGAGATAACCCGGTAGCAGACGAAGGAAGCGAATTGTGAGCGTATTCTGCCCAGGGAGCTGTTCTGCCCAAGACGCAGGGTTTCTGAAAGAAAGGCTGCGTAGTATGCGACCAATCGTCTGATTGGCCCTCTCTGCTTGCCCGTTAGACTGGGGATGAAACCCGGAAGAGAGACTGACGGACGCACCAATCAAACGACAGAACTCCCTCCAAAACTGTGACGTGAATTCGGGCCTCTGTCTGAAACCTAACGGGAGGCCATGAATTCTGAATACATTCTCGATAATGATTTGTGCCGTCTCCTTAGCGGAAGGAAGTTTAGCGAGGGGAATGAAATGTGCCGCCTTAGAGAACCTATCGACAACCGTAAGAATCACAGTCTTCCCCGCAGACAAAGGCAGACCGGTAATGAAGTCTAGGGCGATGTGAGACCATGGTCGAGAAGGAATGGGAGCGGTCTGAGACGACCGGCAGGAGGAGAGTTACCCGACTTAGTCTGCGCAGTCCGAACAAGCAGCCACGAAACGGCGCGTGTCACGCTCCTGAGTCGGCCACCAAAAGCGCTGGCGAATAGACGCAAGAGTGCCTCGAACACCGGGATGACCAGCTAACTTGGCAGAGTGAGCCCACTGAAGAACAGCCAGACAGTGGAAACAGGAACGAAAGGAGGTTACTAGGACAGCGGTACGCAGTGTGCGTGAGTGCTTGCTTAACCTGTCTTTCAATTCCCAGACTGTTAACCCGACAACACGCCCATAAGGAAGAATCCCTCGGGATCAGTAGAAGCCACAGAAGAACTAAACAGACGGGATAAGGCATCAGGCTTGGTGTTCTTGCTACCCGGACGGTAAGAAATCACAAACTCGAAACGAGCGAAAAACAACGCCCAACGAGCTTGACGGGCATTAAGTCGTTTGGCAGAACGGATGTACTCAAGGTTCTTTGGTCTGTCCAAACGACAAAAGGAACGGTCGCCCTCCAACCACTGTCGCCATTCGCCTAGGGCTAAGCGGATGGCGAGAGCAGTTCACGGTTACCCACATCATAGTTGCGCCAGATGGCGCAGGCGATGAGAAAAATAAGCGCAAGGATGAATTATCGTCAGACTGGAAGCGCTGGGATAGAATTCCCACGCCTACCTTAATCAACCTCACAATGAATTGTTAGTGACGTCAGGAGTAACGAGGATAGGAGCGGACGTAAAACGTTCTTTTAGAAGATCAAAAGCTCCCTGGGCGGAACCGGACCACTTAAAACACGTCTTGACAGAAGTAAGAGCTGTGAGAGGGGCAGCAACTTGACCGAAATTACGAATGAAACGCCGATAGAAATTAGCGAAATAAAAAGCGCTGCAACTCGACACGTGACCTTGGAACGGGCCAATCACTGACAGCTTTTAGCGGAATCCATCTGAATGCCTTCAGCGGAAATAACGGAACCGAGAAAAGTAACGGAGGAGACATGAAAAGAGCACTTCTCAGACTTTACGTAGAGACAATTCTCTAAAAGGCGCTGTAGAACACGTCGAACGTGCTGAACATGAATCTCGAGTGACGGAGAAAAAATCAGGATATCGTCAAGATAGACAAAAACAAAGATGTTCAGCATGTCTCTCAGAACATCATTAACTAATGCCTGAAAAACAGCTGGCGCATTAGAGACCAAACGGCAGAACCCGGTACTCAAAATGCCCTTGTTAAACGAATCTGTCCCCCCTCTCTGATGCGTGACAGATGGTAAGCGTTACGAAGTCCAACTTAGTAAAGCACCTGGCTCCCTGCAGAATCTCGAAGGCTGATGACATAAGGGGAAGCGGATAACGATTCTTAACCGTTATGTCATTCAGCCCTCGATAATCACGCAGGGGCGCAGAGTACCGTCCTTCTTCTTAACAAAAAAGAACCCCGCCCCGGCCGGAGAGGAAGAAGGCACTATGGTACCGGCGTCAAGAGACACAGACAAATAATCCTCGAGAGCCTTACGTTCGGGAGCCGACAGAGAGTATAGTCTACCCCGAGGAGGAGTGGTCCCCGGAAGGAGATCAATACTACAATCATACGACCGGTGAGGAGGAAGGGAGTTGGCTCGGGACCGACTGAAGACCGTGCGCAGATCATGATATTCCTCCGGCACTCCTGTCAAATCGCCAGGTTCCTCCTGAGAAGTAGGGACAGAAGATATGGGAGGGATGGCAGACATTAAACACTTCACATGACAAGAAACGTTCCAGGATAGGATAGAATTACTAGACCAATTAATAGAAGGATTATGACATACTAGCCAGGGATGACCCAAAACAACAGGTGTAAACGGTGAACGAAAAATCAAAAAAGAAATAGTCTCACTGTGGTTACCAGATACTGTGAGGGTTAAAGGTAGTGTCTCAAATCTGATACTGGGAAGATGACTACCATCTAAGGCGAACATGGGCGTAGGCTTCTCTAACTCTCTGAAAGGAATGTCATGTTTCCGAACCCATGCTTCGTCCATGAAACAACCCTCAGCCCCAGAGTCTATCAAGGCACTACATGTAGCACCCGAACCGGTCCAGCGTAGATGGACCGACAAAGTAGTACAGGATCTTGATGGAGAGACTTGAGTAGTTGCGCTCACCTGTAGCCCTCCGCTTACAGATGAGCTCTGGCTTTTACTGGACATGAATTAACAAAATGTCCAGCAACTCCGCAATAGAGGCACAGGCGGTTGGTGATCCTCCGTTCCCTCTCCTTAGTCGAGATGCGAATCCCTCCCAGCTGCATGGGCTCAGACTCTGAGCCAGAGGAGGGAGATGGTTGCGATGCGGAGCAGGGAAACACCGTTGATGCGAGCTCTCTTCCACGAGCCCGGTGACGAAGATCTACCCGTCGTTCTATGCGGATGGCGAGAGCAATCAAAGAGTCCACATCTGAAGGAACCTCCCGGGAGAGAATCTCATCCTTAACCACTGCGTGGAGTCCCTCCAGAAAACGAGCGAGCAGCGCCGGCTCGTTCCACTCACTAGAGGCAGCAAGAGTGCGAAACTCAATAGAATAATCCGTTATGGACCGTTCACCTTGGCATAAGGAAGCCAGGGCCCTAGAAGCCTCCCTACCAAAAACTGAACGGTCAAAAACCCGAATCATCTCTTCTTTAAAGTTCTGGAACTTGTTAGAGCAATTGCCTCCCAGATAGCTGTGCCCCATTCTCGAGCCCGGCCAGTAAGGAGTGAAATGACGTAAGCAACCCGAGCTCTCTCTCTAGAGTATGTGTTGGGTTGGAGAGAGAACACAATCTCACACTGCGTGAGAAAGGAGCGGCACTCAGTGGGCTGCCCGGAGTAGCAAGGTGGGTTATTAACCCTAGGTTCTGGAGGCTCGGCAGGCCAGGAAGTAACAGGTGGCACGAGACGTAGACTCTGGAACTGTCCAGAGAGGTCGGAAACCTGAGCGGCCAGGTTCTCCACGGCATGGCGAGCAGCAGACAATTCCTGCTCGTGTCTGCCGAGCATGGCTCCTTGGATCTCGACGGCAGTGTAACGAGCGTCTGAAGTCGCTGGGTCCATTCCTTGGTCGGTTCCTTCTGTCATGCAGGTGAAAGAGGACCCAAAAGCGACTTGGCGAAAACAGAGTCTTTAATCCAGTAAAGTAAATACAAACAAAAAACACAACTTTCACTCGAAATGACGAGGACAAACTGAGACTCGATCTTGAACAGCAGGTGAACAGCAGGTTGCCTCGGGAAGGCACTTGAACCAGACAGACTCAGACACCTGCTCACCACGCAGCATCTGAGGAAAACACGACACGACAGGGCGATACACAAACACAGCACGGTGAATTCTAGACAAGGAACCGACAGGACAGGAACGGAACACAAAGGAAGAAATAGGGACTCTAATCAGGGGAAAGGATCGGGAACAGGTGTGGGAAGACTAAATGATTGATTAGGGGAATAGGAACAGCTGGGAGCAGGAACGGAACGATAGAGAGAAGAGAGAGCGAGAGAGTGAGAGAGGGAGGGGGAGAGAGAGGGATAGAAAGAGGGAAAGAACCTAATAAGACCAGCAGAGGGAAACGAATAGAATGGGAAGCACAGGGACAAGACAAGATAATAAATGACAAAACATGACAATATCAACATGTCACCATCCTGCTTCATGTTTTTGGAAATGTTGCATGTGCAGTTTGAGCTACTCTAGGAAGTGACGTTGCAGGCTAGCTCAGTGTATCTTAAGTTGAAGGCTGGGTACTGCAGACTACCAATAGCAACTAAATGATCCTTTGTCTGTGTGTGATTTTAAAGTAATCAGTTCAAGGACATACATCTGGTGAAATAGAAATAATTGTTGGTACCATGATTGATTTGATTTTTATTTTATATACTGTATATATAGCCACCAATATTGACCACAAAGATTGTCATTTTCCCAGTCACTATAATGGGGTATCCTGTTTTCTGGAAACAATGCCTGCAGTACTGCAGTCGGCCTTCAACTTGAAATTCTCATTGCAAGGGGACAGTCGTTCTCCCCTGGTCTAACAATAGAACAGTTGACCTAACCACGGGGATATGGTGCTAACAGTGGACAGCCAATGGGCTTACAGTCACTACAGTCACTACTTTCAACACAGGAGCAGTGTCCTACTGTAACATCAGCTATGGCTGTGTAGAGACAGGTATTTGTTAAATAGAGCATGGTTTCTGTCTACACAGTCATATGGCATTAGAAATTCACACTGCTATATCAAGATCATTTAGGTGTGTGTTTTCCTCAGTCTAAGAAGAGTGATGTCGATACCAGCAGCACCTCTATGCTACATATGTCCTTCTTGCATGACTAGCTCAGTCATGTATATTTGTCCTGTATACCTGCAAGCAGTATATTGTGTAAAGACTCAGAGAGACAGTTCCATCTCTCTCCTTCTGACTTCCTTCTCAGACACAGCCTGGGGCCATGTGTTGACTGCAATATAAAATCATAGCTCTGTCTGTCTCACTGAGTTCACAGGCACAAGGTCAAGCTATGCTGAGTTTCTATGGGGTTGATTTGAAGGGCCATCAGCTCTTTTGTGTGTGTGTTTTCTGTAAACATTCTGGAAGGGATGAGCGGGGAGCCCTGAAGGATGGTCTTTGTGTGTGAAGGGCAGAGGAGACAGGGAGGAGAGGAAGAAAAAGAGGGCAGAGGGGAGAAGGAGAGAGAGAGAGAGAGAGAGAGAGAGAGAGAGAGAGAGAGAGAGAGAGAGAGAGAGAGAGAGGTAGCAGGACTACAGATGCCCTTTGATGAACTTGAACAAAGACACTTGTGAACATGCCGCAGGGAAGACCGTGAAAGAGAGATGAGAGAGAGAAAATAATAGAAGCAGACATTTCTAATTTACTCTACATCTATGAAGAAAGGAGGGTGATACACAGAGCCAGGGAAAAATTAATTAAATCTGCACATCTGCACAGCTAAACCACCCTGAAATGTCAGACAGCTCTTTGGAGGACAATAAAGGCATACCCAATCAACAGAGCTGCTTCCTGTTGATAAAGTCAGATCAATTTAGTCATGTATTATCTGTGGTTCTGTTTTCTCTTTTTCCCATCATTGTGATGACATTAATTTTCATGTGAGGTCATGCCTGTTGCCTGCTCAAGCACGAGCTGACAGATCACGGGAAACAGGCTTTACAGCATGGAGACAGACACACTACACTCACTACACTAAACAGTAAACTCAGATGTGGTTACAGTATGTAATGCTCATAACATTCTATTGTTGTGGGAAGGTTGCTGGTGCGTTGCAGGCTAGTTGCAGGGATGTTTCTGCATTAAAACGTCTCACTGGTTGATGTCCATCCTAAAATCCCAGCTGTTTCAATACTCATCACATGTCCCTGAGCCTTTCTGATCAGGAGTCAGGATAGAAGAGAGGTCATTCAGTGTATATGGGGAGGGGGAGATGGAGAGAGAAATATAGGAGAGAGATATAGAGATCATTAAATAAAGGGAGAAATACTGAGAATGACAGATTACTGGCATCAATCTGAACAGCGAGTTGTTGAGTTATTTACGCAGCACAACAGTCTGGATTATCTCTGAAACAGCAGAAACAGCACAACAGCATTGGTACAGTATAACCAATCAGGGCTGTCCCTTTCCCCAACATTGTTATTCACATGTAGTTGAAGTAGTTCCCTGCATATCCTTGGACTATTATTAATAGATGATTATTATTTTATTCTGATTTCAGATGCCCTTTATTCCCTCAACCTAAACATTTGTTTTCCCACATAGCTCTACTGTATGTGATGTTGTGTTAAGTCCAGAGTGGGCTAACACTTTTCTCTGTCCAGTGGAAAAGCTCTGGATAGGAGTGCTTACTTCTGATGGACAAACTGGGTTTTGACCCAAATGGGCAGGACTCGGTTTTGACCCAAATGGGCAGGACTGGGTTTTGACCCAAATGAGCATTGCTGGGTTTTGACCCAAATTGGCAGGACTGGGTTCTGATCCAAATGGGCAGGACTGGGTTCTGATCCAAATGGGCAGGACTGGGTTCTGATCCAAATGGGCAGGACTGGGTTTTGACCCAAATGAGCATTGCTGGGTTTTGACCCAAATTGGCAGGACTGGGTTCTGATCCAAATGGGCAGGACTGGGTTCTGATCCAAATGGGCAGGACTGGGTTCTGATCCAAATGGGCAGGACTGGGTTCTGATCCAAATGGGCAGGACTGGGTTCTGATCCAAATGGGCAGGACTGGGTTTTGATCCAAGTCAACAGGACTGGGTTTTGATCCAAGTCAACAGGACTGGGTTTTGATCCAAGTCAACAGGACTGGGTTTTGATCCAAATGGGCAGGACTGGGTTTTGATCCAAATGGGCAGGACTGGGTTTTGATCCAAATGGGCAGGACTGGGTTTTGATCCAAATCAACAGGACATGATTTTGCCCCAACAGCTTCAGAAAGCTTTATTCTCTGTGTTAGATGTTTTAATAGTCTGTTTATCTCCTGCGTACCCATGATATGCAGTGGTCTAAGGCACTGCATCTCAGTGCAAGGGGTGTCACTAAAGTCCCTTGTTTGAACCCAGGTTGAATCACATCCGGCCGTGATTGGGAGACCCGTAGGGCGGCGCACAATTGGCCCAGCGTCTGGCCGGTGTAGGCTGTCATTGTAAATACGATTTTTCTCCTAACTGATTTGCCTAGTTAAATGAAGGTTAAAAAATATATACAAAATCTCTCTCTTTTTCTATCTCCAGAGTGAATGCTCTAATTTCATCAAGGTGTTACAGCCATTTAACCAGACCCATCTGTATGTATGTGGAACCGGAGCCTTCCACCCTGTCTGTGCCTACCTGGAGGTGGGGAAGAAACTAGAGGTATGTATACCCACCTGCATTGTAACTATTTACACATGTATTCATCCTTCTGTCCACCCATCAGTCTGCTTACTCTAGTAATCTAGCTCTAGTGTTCTGCTATTTACTGACCAATATGACAACATCAGAAATGGAAGAGGGAATGTCATGGTTTTTGCTGTCTGATTCAAGCCTTATATGAGCTGCAGCCAGATTACAGTATTAACAAAAACTTTACACTATAATGTGTGATTATGGTTTTGGATTTCGATTTAAAACTATAAACCGTGGCGGTATTCTCTGAATCGTAATGATTCACTGATGGCCTGAAGAAAAATGTTTTTTTTTCGTTCAGTAAATGAGGTGGAAAATTACATCGTCCAAAACATCCTCAATTCATTACTTTACAAATGAAACGCTGTGTGTTTGCGTGTGTTCTATAACTCCTCTTCGTAATGTCAGTGAGTCAGGCTTTTCCTATTCATTAGACTGCAGAGAATTAGAGAGGGAGAATGTCTCTGAGAATAGTCGTCCCCGCTCTTAACTGCCCGGCTGGGCCCACATGTTCAAGTGACTCTATGAAAGGGGTGTCCAACTCTGTTCCTGGGGAGTTAACTTCCTGTAGGTTTTCGCTCCCACCCCAGTTGTAACTAACCTGGTTCAGCTTATCAACCAGCTAATTATTAGAACCAGGTGTGCTAGATTAGGGTTGGAGTGAAAACCTACAGGATGGTAGCTCCCCAGGAACAGAGTTGGAGAGCCCGGCTCTATGAGAATGTAAAATATCAAAATCTGCAAAAATAGAGATACAATGTTTTTTTCCATGCATTGATGTCAATCGGACTTTGCGGTAAAATCTGAGTTCTAAATGCTCTTTATTTTGACCTATTTCTTATGTAAACAGGACAGTGTGTTCAGGCTGGAGCCCCAGATAGAGAACGGTCGGGGGAAGAGCCCTTATGATCCCAAGCTGCTCACAGCATCCATGCTCATTGGTGAGTGACCCAAAACAAACTCACACACTCAACTTTCTTTATCAAGGCACTAATTTACCCCAGAACTTTTCACACACATAAAGAGGAAGTTAAACCTGTTCTCACATCGCCACTCATTCATTATGCATATTTACAGTTAAGAGGAAGTGGATAAATGACAGGGCTGGGTATATGCAGCATAGCAGGGCTGCCCAACCCTCTTCCTGGAGATCTACTGTCCTGTGGGTTTTCAGTCCAACCATAATTTAACACACCTGATTCTACTAATTAGCTGCTCAACAAGACCTTAACTAGCTGAATCAGATATGCTAAATTAGGGTTGGACTGAAAACCTACAGGACAGTAGATCTCCAGGAAGAGGGTTAGGCAGCCCTGCAGTAAAGTGTTCATCATTTGTAGTGCTCTACAGTGGACACACTCTAATTCCCAAGCCTGTAATAGTGGTAGATGTGTGTGTGCAAACCTGTGTGTGTCAGCTTCATTTCTTCAACATGTTCATCACCAGAACCACTATATGACATCACCCCAACCAAAAGATGGTCATTTTCCAGCCCATGACCCCTCTGTTGCTCTCTCCTCTTTCTCCTCTCACCCATCCTTTTCCCTCTCTCCTTTCTCATCTCACTCCTCTCCCTCCTCCTCTCTCTCTCCTCATTCTCCTCACCTCTGTCTCCCTCCTTCTCTCTCTCTCTCTCCCCTCCCTACTTTCATGCAGCCAGCTAGCTGGTCCTCTGAGTCTCTTCCTTGTTCAGTCCGTTGTCTTCCTTGTGACAACACATTCTACCTGTATTGTTAAGGCTGCAGGCACCATAATGTACCTACTAGACTAATACAGACACTTGACACCTGTACATGAAAGGCCATGAGACACACTCACACACACACCTGATAATGTCCTCCTCCTCTGTCCTTCAGATGGCGAACTGTATTCTGGGACGTCAGCTGACTTCATGGGGAGAGACTTTGCCATTTTCCGTACGCTGGGACAGCATCACCCAATCAGAACAGAGCAACACGACTCTCGCTGGCTGAACGGTGAGATGGCGATAAAGAACATTCTCAGTTCTGATGTTCTAATATAATATATAATAATATATGCCATTTAGCAGACGCTTTTATCCAAAGCGACTTACAGTCATGTGTGCATACATTCTACGTATGGGTGGTCCCGGGGATCGAACCCACTACCCTGGCATTACAAGCGCCATGCTCTACCAACTGAGCTACAGAAGGACCACAGTTCATTGAACTATGCTTGCATGATGAGTAACCTTGCTTGATTCTTGAAGACTTGTGTTAGCTCCCCAAGCGGATGCCTAGGCTTTAGCTCAGCTAGCTAAAAGTATGTTGGCATGCAGACGAGCCGGATTAAAACCATCTGAATTTGAGACAGAAAGTGTCTCAAAGACAGAAACTAAAAAGACAAACAGACAGAAGCTGAGACAGAAAGTTGTTCTCAGAGTAAGATAACAGAGAAGACAGTGGAGAGTGAGTGTTAAATCCTCTGTGTTATTGACATGACTGCAGAGAGGGTGTGGTAGCAGACACAGTATGTTAAGGTTTTTACTGGGGAAGAAGTAATGGATTACCTATTTCATTATTTGTTAAATTATTTTATTTTGTGTAGACCCAAGGTTTGTGAGTGTCCATCTGATCCCAGAGAGTGACAACCAAGAGGATGACAAGATCTACCTGTTCTTCAGAGAGAACGCTATGGATGGGGAACACGCAGGGAAGGCTACTCAAGCACGCATCGGACAGCTCTGCAAGGTACACACACAAACACACTCAGACACCTCAGACTAAAACAGCTTCCTCTATCTCTAACAGAGGAAATGAGTGACGGCGTGTTTTCCACAATGGATGCTTTCATAACCAGGTATCTCTCTTCTCTCCGGTTATATTTAGCTGCGAGGTGTGTTGTGTTTGGTGTGTCTCTCCTCTACATGACACTGGAGCCAGAGACAATGTAACAATGGTGGTACTGTTCGGATAATGGCTAGTATTGGCACAGACTAGTGTCTCCTCAGCCACCGAGTAGCGTGCACAACCTCCCAGCCTGATCTCTCAGTATGTGAGGAATCTGCTCCTCTCCACTCAACACAATCCATTCATTATACAGCGTGTCAGTGTTAATAGAGCGTAATAAATCACTGTGGATCTGGGTGTGGATGTGTTTATTTTCTCACACCGGGAGCCTGTATTGTGTCGACGTGTGCAGAAAAACAAACACGCAAACGCAGACTGTTTTGATAAAGTAATATAAGAATCTGTAAGACTGCATTAAGCCGCTGTTGTCTGTTCGGGTGTCAATCATAGTTCTAAAATGCAGCATTGTAGTGTTGTTTTGTAGGCGGGATGTAGTAAATGTTTGAGAGGTTCATTCTGGACTCTGGTGTGTTTCCCTCTATCAGAATGACTTTGGAGGCCACAGGAGTCTAGTGAACAAGTGGACCACGTTCCTGAAGGCCAGACTGGTCTGTTCTGTACCTGGACTCAACGGCATAGACACTCACTTTGACGAACTACGTGAGTGTTTAACTACCACTGTGCATGTGTTGTATTCTATGTCAGGTGTGTGTGCCTGAAGAGGGGCTGTAGTGTGTGTGGATATGTTATGAGTAAACAAAATCATCTACAGCATATTTCTGCTACTGTATTGTGATTTGTTCTCGAGGCTAACACTTCAAGGTTGTTTTGTTCTCAGAGGATGTGTTTCTGATGAGCTCTAAGGATCCCAAAAATCCCATTATCTATGCAGTGTTCACTACATCCAGGTACGTACACCTGCCAGTCACCTATTTAAACTCCCATTGGAGGTGTATGGATCCTGTTAAAGATTTTCGCTGGAGACGTGTGTATCTAACCTCTCTCTCTCTTTCTCTCTCTCCTTCTCTTTCTTCTCTCTCTCTCTCTCTCTCTCTCTCTCTTTCTCTCTCTCTCTGTCTCTCTCTCTCTCTGTCTCTCTCTCTCTGTCTCTCTCTCTCTGTCTCTCTCTCTCTGTCTCTCTCTCTCTGTCTCTCTCTCTCTGTCTCTCTCTCTCTGTCTCTCTCTGTTTCTCTCTCTTTCTCTCTCTTTCTCTCTGTCTACCTCAGTAACATCTTCAAGGGTTCAGCAGTGTGTCTGTACAGCATGGCAGACATCAGAAGGGTGTTTCTAGGTCCCTATGCCCACAGAGACGGCCCTAACTACCAGTGGGTTCCCTTCCAGGGACGGGTACCATACCCACGGCCCGGAACGGTAAGGGCATGACGGGGTCTTTGGGTGGGGGAGCATTTACAGCACTTTTAGAAGTGTTACCATATACAGTATTGTAATTTAGTGGATGAAATGGGACATGAAGTAAGGATTCACATTGTAATCTGTGTATTTCAATCCACAGTGCCCCAGCAAGACGTTCGGTGGATTTGATTCGACAAAAGACTTGCCCGATGATGTCATAACATTTGCCAGAGGTCACCCGGCGATGTTTAACCCCGTCTACCCCATCAACAACCGACCAATCATAGTCAAGACGGACACAGACTACCAGTTCACACAGATAGTGGTGGACAGAGTGGAGGCTGAGGACGGACAGTACGACGTCATGTTCATAGGCACAGGTACACACACACACATACACACAATTGTGCACACTCGAACACAAACACACACTAAGTAATGTAATGTGTGTATGTTATGTGTGTTGTAGATATGGGGACAGTGCTGAAGGTGGTGTCCATCCCCAGAGGGTCCTGGCATGACCTGGAGGAGATTCTACTGGAGGAGATGACTGTGTTCAGGGTAGCTTACACCCACTGATATAGTATACAGATAAAAGGACATGTACACCACATTAGTACATACTTATTACGCATACAGCTAAGGTACGATGATAACCCAAAATGTATCACAATTGGCTTATGTGTTTGTACAATTGTTCATGTATTTTCTCCCAGGAACAAGCTGCTATTACAGTGATGAAACTCTCTACAAAGCAGGTAACTAACGCTGATCATATCCTTCATGACATGAGCAGGACAGACAAGGAATGGATGTCACAATAAACATTTATACGGGAAAACAAACGAGACAGTCCTACGTTGCAGAACCATGGCCTTAGTGAAGCTACAAATCAAATGTTATTGCTTCGTAAACGACAGATGTACGGATCCAGCCTCTAAATAGGGATACATCATCTTTCTGACATACAGAGTTAGCTACATTCATGTGTAATGAAGGAGTAGTGTTTCTCACTGGTAGTCAGCTTTCATCAACGCCAACTAGTGTTCAACACGCCAACTCACACGGTGAGCTGCAGAGGAGAGGGACACTACCATAGAAGACAAATGTAACTGAATGAAAGCTATGCTATTCATAGAATTGCATTGTATTTCTAATATAGACTTGATGTGTCCTGTCGAGGTCGTGGGTGACACACGTAGACTGAGGGCTTTATAGGGAGAAAAGAGACACTCATTATAAGATGTTAACATGATGCTGACTAAGACAAAAGTCCATTGTTAGGATGTCAATGAACTGGTTTCTAATACGTAGGAAGGAAACAACTGTACTGGTGTGATATAGAAGTTGCCGAACACCAATAATAATATGATGTGGCCTTTCTGTTACTGTAAAAGCACTACGTGGCTCTGAGAAAATGTCTAGACCATTACGCGTAATACATAAATAATGCATCAATTTGATCAGGTATTTTGAATAATTTCTCTCTGTTTCCACAGCAACAGTTGTACCTCGGCTCAGAGCTGGGTGTATCCCAGATGCCTTTGCATCGCTGTGAGGTGTACGGGAAAGCCTGTGCCGAGTGCTGTCTGGCTAGAGACCCTTACTGTGCCTGGGACGGGACCGAGTGCTCACGATACTTTCCCATGGCCAAGAGGTATGCTCACACGCACACACACACGCATTGCATAGATAACTTTCAAGCACTGTTATTGTCATTCAAAGACTGCACATAGTGGGTACACTATGAAGAAGAGAAAATCAGATCGGAGGGATTATTCATATCCACAGATTAAGGATATACAGTATGTCAGCTAGCTGTGTTTCTGTAGAGGTGGGTCTGATGATGAATAGAGAAGGCCTTGTGTTGGAGCCAGAAAGCCCTGAAGGTAGCCAGGTCACATTTCTCACTGAGACACAGAAAAATAACCTGAACTGTGTTTACTGGCAATGAGAACCAGTGTCAGTCGTACCTGCAGGCAGAATGTCTGGGTGAACGCAGGGTGAAATAAAGTGTTAACAGTTCTAGGTGTGTGTGTGTGTGTGTGTGTGTGTGTGTGTGTGTGTGTGTGTGTGTGTGTGTGTGTGTGTGTGTGTGTGTGTGTGTGTGTGTGTGTGTGTGTGTGTGTGTGTGTGTGTGTGTGTGTGTGTGTGTGTGTGTGTGTTCTGCACTGTAGCCTTCCACCCACTCATAAAGTCTCCACTGGGTTATTGATTTGAGATGTAGCCTGAAGGTCTCATATTTCTACATCTTTTAGACTCTCTGAGAAAACTGCCCTGTAGGGAAGAGATTATATGTGAGAGAAGATACTAGTTATTTCTCTATTAATAAATATCTGTTTTGTTTTTCACTCTGGATATTCCGTTGTTTGTTCCGTCATTATTTACAATACGTGTGTGTGTGTGTGTGTGTGTGTGTTTGGAATCCAACCCCTCTGTATCTTTGACTGAGTGTGACTGTGTGATTCAGGCTGTGTAGCAGTTAGAGTGAGTGATTGATTAATTAGGTCTGAATTCCTCAGTCTCAGCTACCCTGTAATTATAACTACGCCTGTGGTCTACAGTGGTATGAAGCTCACTGGTGTTAGTTTATCAGCCTGGCTCACAACCACCAGCACAGCACATCCAGAACCACACTCATGCACATTCACCAACTCACTGTTGACATGTGTTTTTGCAGGAGGACAAGGAGACAGGACATCAGGAACGGAGACCCTTTAACCCAGTGTTCAGATCTGCAGCATCAAGGTATGTATTTACAAACAAACCTCATCATGCAGTATTCCTCTATTCACATTATAATGGTGCTGAGTTCATGTAGTGTTCACACTATTATGTGTGTGTGTGTGTCTGTAGATAACCTGAATGGGCAGCCCACGGTGCTGGATAAGACAGTGTATGGAGTGGAAAACAGCAGTACGTTCCTAGAGTGTAGCGCCAAGTCCCAGAGAGCACTCACCTACTGGCAGTACCAACAAGCCCACGACGACCGAAGACGAGACGTATGAAACCTGCTTTCACGAAATCTTAGACATACTGTAGAACTCCAGATAGCATTTCAATCATGATGTCCATAAATTAATGAAATACTGATTCCAGCATATCATACAGATTTCTGTATTACTATAGATACTCTATCCTGTACTGTGCCTATGTAAAACAATACTCAAAATAATGGATGTCAAATGTAGTACTGTTTATCTTAGTATGTAAAGTAAAATCAAGTCGAGTGAAGTAATCATTGAATTATTCCTTTCTGTGCAGATCAAAACAGAGGATCGTTTTGTATGTACGGAGCAGGGCTTGCTGATCCGCACGTTGGACAAGAAGGATTCTGGGATGTATGTGTGCCAGGCAGTAGAACACGGCTTCATGCAGACGCTCCTAAAGGTCACCCTGGAGGTCATCGACACTGAACGCCTCGACGATCTCATTCATCGTGATGACGAAGACACCGCACACACCGCTACCACACACACCACCGCCCGGGACACGTCCACAGCCCGGGAATCGCCCAATCAGAAGCTTTGGTACCGTGACTTCCTGTCGTTAGTGAACCACCCAACCCTGAATAGCGTGGATGAGTTCTGTGAGCAGGTGTGGAAGAGGGAGAGGAAGCAGAGGAGGCAGAAAGCAAACCTATCCCAACAGGTCCAGTTACACCAGCTACACCAGCAGCAGCAGCAGCAACAACAGGGCCTCGTGCACGCTCACACCCACGTGCACGCCCACGGCCTTGCGGCCAAATGGAAACACCTGCAGGAGAGGCAGAAGGGCCGCAACCGCCGGACCCACGAACTGGAGAGAGCCCCCCGCAGCGTCTGACCTCTCACCCACTGAATCCCATGACCCTCCAACCCCCAACCCACATACCCTTTCCTCGTTCACGAACACCCTCCGAACCTCCTCCCCTGCCTCCTCTGCCCCATACAGAGATAAAGACTCATTCCACACTGACTTTGTACAGAGAATCTCAACTGGAAACTAAGGCAATATCCCGCCCTGGTCAATGTGTAGGCTGCGTGGGCACCCATGTTTACAGTGACACGGCACAGAGACACAGGATGATACAGTACTATTATATTCTATTATCTCAGCTGGCCTCTGTGGCCCCAGCACCATGGAGGGACAGTGTCAGCCAACATGAGGACTGGACTTCGTGTAATTACATGCTCTCTCTACTATTGAATAACCTAATGAAAACATGGCTCTGTCTCCGCAGTAGCACGGCTTTGTATAGCTCATCGTTGTTGTCCACCCAGATTAGTGGGTATCTTCTATTAACAGCCACTATCTTAGAACAAGGGATGACCGTGTTTGATGACATACATGATTGAGCAGGGATGTACCTTATGTGTGTATCACAAGGACAATTATAATGTACAGGTCATGTAAAGCACAGCGGTTTGATGTTGAGAAGATTCAATGAGATATGAAGAGTTCTGAGGAGAGAGGAGGATGCCCGAGCACTGCAAGAAAATACATACATGAATGGCTACTGAAAATTCAGTAGCCATGGATTTATAACTAAAGATGTTATTCTAACTTAAATCAGACATGTAAATATGCTTTGATGCATTCTTGTACTAAAGGGAATGGTTTGCGGGTTTCTTGTTACATGATGCTGTTTCACCATAAACAATTGAATTTAGCAGTAGGTTAAAAAAGTATCCAACAAGATTATGAAAGTGATTGTGTTCAGTGTGTATATATATAATCTCTCCCTTCCAAGACACAAATGTTTTCATGTTTTGTTTTCATGTTTATCTTTTTGATTTGTTCAGAGCCCTGTATGAAATATGTTACACAGTTGAAGTTGACTTCATATGAAATATCGTCTTCAGTTTGTTTCAGTCAAACCACTGCATCCCAGTTTAACTATTCAATCTGTGTCGCTGAAGCGTTAAAGTTTGCGTGATAGAAATGCAAGGTCGTTCCTGATTGAGATGACATATGCAGTGTTTACCGTGAATGCAGTCTCCGCCAACGTGGGAACACTGCCTTTGAGTTTCAATCATGCTGTAACACTGGACGTCATCGATTCGGATAGAATAGAACCCGAAAACTGTGACGTCTCTGCATCGACTCTGTCACATGTTGTTCAAATGAATAAATTACTCAATTTGCATACAAAACTTGTTTTCCAATGCACACATATTTATATATATATGTACATTGTGAAAAAAATATTTGATATAAGTTGATCTATTTCAGAAAACATTTTGTAACATCTATTTTTATTGTTTTATATCATTATAACCCTGTTGTTGTTACTTTATGATAACACCTACATGTAGGGTGCATTCGGAAAGTATTCAGACCCCTTGACTTCTTCCACATTCTGTTACTTTACAGCCATATTCTAAAATTGTTTCAATTGTGTTTTTTCCTAATCAATCTACACACAATACCCCATAATCACATAGCAAAAACGGAAATATAACAAGTACTGGTATTACGCAGTACTTTGTTGAAGCACCTTTGACAGCGATTACAGCCTTGAGTCTTCTTGGGTATGTTGCTACAAGCTTGGCACACCTGTATTTGGGGAGTTTCTCCCATTCTTCTCTGCAGATCCTCTCAAGCTCTATCAGGTTGGATAGGGAGCGTCGCTGCACAGCTATATTCAGGTCTCTCCAGAGATGTTAGTCCGGGCTCTGTCTGGGCCACTCAAGGACATTCAGAGGCTTCTCCCAAAGCCACTCCTACGTTATCTTGGCTGTGTGCTTAGGGTCATTGTCTTGTTGGAATGTGAACCTTCGCCCCAGTCTGAGCGCTCTGGAGCAGGTTTTCACTAAGGATCTATCTGTAATTTGCTCTGTTCATCTTTTCCTCGATCCTGACTAGTCTCCCAGTCCCTGCAGTTGACAAACATCCCATACATCCTACATGATGCTGCCACCACCATGCTTCACCATTGGGATGATGGTGATAGGTTTCCTCCAGATGTGACGCTTGGCATTTAGGCCAAATAGTTCAATCTTGTTTTTTTCAGACCAGAGAATCTTGTTTCTCATGGTCAGAGATTCTTTAGGTGCCTTTTGACAAGCTCAAAGCAGGCTGTCATGTGCATTTTACTGAGGAGTGGCTTCCATCTGGCCACTCTACCATAAAGGCCTGATTGGTGGAGTGCTGCAGAGAAGGTTGTCCTTCTGAAAGGTTCTCCCATCTCTACAGAGGAACTCTGGAACTCTGTCAGAGTGACCATCGGGTTCATGGTCACCTCCCTGATCAAGGCTCTTCTCTCCGGATTGCTCAGTTTGGCCGGACGGCCAGCTCTAGGTAGTCTTGCTGGTTCCAAACTTCTTCCATTTAAGATTGATGGAGACCACTGTGTTTTAGGGACCTTCAATGCTGCAGACATGTTTTGGTACCCATCCCGAGATCTGTGCCTCGACACAATCATGTCTTGGAGCTCTACAGAGAATTATTTTGACTTCATGCCTTGTTTTAGCTTTGTCATTATGGGGTACTGTGTGCAGATCGATGAGGGGAAAAGAATAATGAATCCATTTTAGAATAAGGCTGTTATGTAACAAAATGTGGAAAAAGTCAAGGGATCTGAATAGTTTCCGAATGCAATGTAACATGTACATGCTGGCAAACAGGACCAACTAACAGAGCAATAATTTCCATTAATTAAAAAAGACCACTGGTGTTTTTTGGGACATGCAGGCTTCTATTACAATAGTTAGCATACCACTAATGCACCGTATACGTCCATGTCAGACTGCAAATGTACTACATAGCGTACCATACTCTTCCAGCAAAATACAGGTATTGTGTTCTTTTCCAGGAGCATAGTGTATCTGTTTGGTCTATGTATTTTCAGCAGAATCACTACAGTATGTACTTTACATATGTTTTCTATGTACTTCAGGATGTGTTTCATTTTGGAGTATCTCAACAGAGACAGACACAGTGAACCTGGAATGTAGTTGTGAACATAACATACACATTGAAGAGTAAATCCTATGGTCCAACAGTATGACACTGTGCTAATTGCATGTGAATGACATTCTAGTGTACCTTTCTTTATATAACTGTGTAATGTTTCATGTTGTTTCTGATGGAATGCTCTTAGCTTAGAGGCAGTACATGTTAACCTGTTACTGAGGTGTAAATACTCTATTTTCAGTAGGAAATATAAGGCACACAATCGATTACTGGAAGTACAGACGTACTTTGAAGAACACTTAAGTAGTGCATAACTGAAGTACTCAGACTTTAGTTTTACCATACCAGAGTTCCTATTTTAGAACCGGTATTCTTCAGTATAAAAGGTGCTGGTTCTCTGTACCGGTCATCTCCAGCCAACTTTAACCACTAGCAGGACTGCTGAGTGTAAATGAGGGAGTAAACTGATGCTGCTGTATTGACTGTGTTTGGCATGATGATGATGATGATGATGATGATGATGATGTAGTCTACTGTTCTAATAAAAATCAATTCCTAAAGCCTGGTTTTACTGACCCTGTCTTGCTATTTGTTATATCTCAGACTGTTACTCTACCACAATGCTACTAAGTCATGGGCACTCTGCAATTGGTACATAAATTGTTGCACTTTAAATTAATGATACAGAATATACCCATTGATTCTAGAATAATATCACTTCTCAATGCCTAATGAGCTTAGTTCAACTGTTGTACCACATCATAACTCAAAATAAACTTGTTTTACTCAATTGTATGTAAATAATGTAATTGTGAACAAATACTGTATAGCCTCAAAACTTGGACTGGGATTCAATCTGATTGGCTTTGTCCGCAATACACGTTTTAAAGTCAAGGTTCCTGTGTTCGCGGTGACAACATTCACCGTAAATGTTGTAAATGTCAGCTCAATAGGAAATTACCTTTAAATAGCGCATTTTCCAATTCCGCGATCTAATTTAATATCGGCCATGGCTAAAGCTATAACATTAATCTCACGCTTGTTCAGTCCTTGCATCCATAGCTGTCTATGAATGTGAATGTCTCCACCCGCAGCCCTCAGATTTCTATTAAAACTGTGGTGGGATTACCGCTTCGTTGATGTTTGAACTGCAGATGTCCCCTTTAGAAACTAACATCCACGGTGGGCATGGTCATATTCATCTATTTCAAATATCAACACATTGACATGAGACATTTGGTTGTTGAGGGTGTTGTTACAGATTTTCTCTTTTGTTAGCATGAGCCAATAGTTGTAACACAATTGCAGAATTTTAAATTGTAAAAAACACAATGATATTCCATACACGAAAGATATAGACCTAGCTAACAGCACACAGCCCAATTACCACCAGCATTTAATAAGTATTATAAATTACAGGCACTGAAATTATAATTCATGCTCGATGATTCATCATCTCGTCCTATGATAAAAAAAAAGAAAGAAATCTCTGCAGGTTAATGATATTATGGTTTGACATAGCTGACATGGCTTTGCTTTGAAACATCACTGTCTGTTTTGTGGTACGTGACTGCCCCCCTCTGGCAGAGCAGACATTTGTCATCATGGATCAGTTACAACTATCCTCATGTCCCTCAACACCAGGGTCCACCACAACTCTCACAAAGCACTGCTATATCCAAAGGACCTTACACAAGGGACAGAATGAGAGAGATACACTTCCCCTTTCACAATGAAACATGCCTCTCCTTAAGAAAGTCACTTTAGTAAGAAATCACTAAATCAATTCCCAACGTCCAAATATAACAAAAATAATAGACATTGAAAAAACTCATGTCATCCTGACCTATCCAATACAGTCCTCCTCCTCTCTCTCCTTCTTCTCCTTCACAGCGACTGAGTGGCGGAGGCGAAATGGTACAGAGATACAGTCGTTTATAACATGCTACCTTGGGAAGACACTGGGTTATTTCTCACTCAGGGGAATAGGGTTCTACTGGAGGGCATGAATCACACACATGCACGCACGCACACGCACGCACGCACGCACGCACGCACGCACGCACGCACGCACGCACGCACGCACGCACGCACACACACACACACACACACACACACACACACACACACACACACACACACACACACACACATAGACACACAAGTGTCTTCACTGACATTTTCAACCTCTCCCTAACCCAGTCTGCAAGAAAAAGTATGTGAACCCTTTGAAACTACCTGGATTTCTGCATAAATGGGTCATAAAACTTGATCTGATCTTCATCTAAGTCACAACAATAGACAAACACAGTCTGCTTAAACTAATAATACACAGACAATTGCACATTTTCATGTTTTTATTGAACATACCATGTACACATTCCCAGTGTAGGGTGGAAAAAGTATGTGAACCCTTGCATTTAATAACTGGTTGACACTCCTTTGGCAGCAATAAACTAAACCAAATGTTTTTTGTAGTTGCGGATCAGACCTGCACAACGGTCAGGAGGAATTTTGGACCTGTCATGCAGGTGAAAGAGGACCCAAAAGCGACTTAACAGAAACAGAGTTTATTCAAGTCCAAACAGAAAACGACAAATCCTGAATCCTTAACAGGAAATGTCCAAACAGGGAATAACAGAAATCCTCTAGTCTGTAGAGGGGAATAACAGGAGAAGCGGCCACAGACTGCAGGTCGCTTCGGGTAGGCGCAGGCCGTAGCTGACAGAGACACCTGCTCACACGCAGCATCTGATGAAGGCAAAAACACGACAGGACAGGGCGATACACAATCACAGCACGGTGAATTCTAAACAAGGAACCGACAGGACAGGGACGGAACACAAAGGAAGAAATAGGGACTCTAATCAGGGGAAAGGATCGGGAACAGGTGTGGGAAGACTAAATGATGATTAGGGGAATAGGAACAGCTGGGAGCAGGAACGGAACGATAGAGAGAAGAGAGAGCGAGAGAGTGAGAGAGGGAGGGGGAGAGAGAGGGATAGAAAGAGGGAAAGAACCTAATAAGACCAGCAGAGGGAAACGAATAGAATGGGGAGCACAGGGACAAGACATGATAATAAATGACAAACATGACAGTACCCCCACTCACCGAGCGCCTCCTGGCGCACTCGAGGAGGAATCCTGGCGGCAACGGAGGAAATCATCGATGAGTGAACGGTCCAGCACGTCCCGAGACGGAACCCAACTCCTCTCCTCAGGACCGTAACCCTCCCAATCCACTAAGTATTGGTGACCCCGTCCCCGAGAACGCATGTCCATGATCTTATGTACCTTGTAAATAGGTGCGCTCTCGACAAGGACGGGAGGGGGAGGGAAGACGAACGGGGTGCGAAGAAAGGGCTTAACACAGGAGACATGGAAGACAGGATGGACGCGACGAAGATGTCGCGGAAGAAGCAGTCGCACAGCGACAGGATTGACGACCTGGGAGACACGGAACGGACCAATGAACCGCGGAGTCAACTTACGAGAAGCTGTCGTAAGAGGAAGGTTGCGAGTGGAAAGCCACACTCTCTGGCCGCAACAATACCTTGGACTCTTAATCCTGCGTTTATTGGCGGCTCTCACCGTCTGTGCCCTGTAACGGCAAAGTGCAGACCTCACCCTCCTCCAGGTGCGCTCACAACGTTGGACAAACGCTTGAGCGGAGGGAACGCTGGACTCGGCAAGCTGGGATGAGAACAGAGGAGGCTGGTAACCCAGACTACTCTGAAACGGAGATAACCCGGTAGCAGACGAAGGAAGCGAATTGTGAGCGTATTCTGCCCAGGGGAGCTGTTCTGCCCAAGACGCAGGGTTTCTGAAAGAAAGGCTGCGTAGTATGCGACCAATCGTCTGATTGGCCCTCTCTGCTTGACCGTTAGACTGGGGATGAAACCCGGAAGAGAGACTGACGGACGCACCAATCAAACGACAGAACTCCCTCCAAAACTGTGACGTGAATTGCGGGCCTCTGTCTGAAACGGCGTCTAACGGGAGGCCATGAATTCTGAATACATTCTCAATAATGATTTGTGCCGTCTCCTTAGCGGAAGGAAGTTTAGCGAGGGGAATGAAATGTGCCGCCTTAGAGAACCTATCGACAACCGTAAGAATCACAGTCTTCCCCGCAGACAAAGGCAGACCGGTAATGAAGTCTAAGGCGATGTGAGACCATGGTCGAGAAGGAATGGGGAGCGGTCTGAGACGACCGGCAGGAGGAGAGTTACCCGACTTAGTCTGCGCGCAGTCCGAACAAGCAGCCACGAAACGGCGCGTGTCACGCTCCTGAGTCGGCCACCAAAAGCGCTGGCGAATAGACGCAAGAGTGCCTCGAACACCGGGATGACCAGCTAACTTGGCAGAGTGAGCCCACTGAAGAACAGCCAGACGAGTGGAAACAGGAACGAAAAGGAGGTTACTAGGACAAGCGCGCGGCGACGCAGTGTGCGTGAGTGCTTGCTTAACCTGTCTTTCAATTCCCCAGACTGTTAACCCGACAACACGCCCATAAGGAAGAATCCCCTCGGGATCAGTAGAAGCCACAGAAGAACTAAACAGACGGGATAAGGCATCAGGCTTGGTGTTCTTGCTACCCGGACGGTAAGAAATCACAAACTCGAAACGAGCGAAAAACAACGCCCAACGAGCTTGACGGGCATTAAGTCGTTTGGCAGAACGGATGTACTCAAGGTTCTTATGGTCTGTCCAAACGACAAAAGGAACGGTCGCCCCCTCCAACCACTGTCGCCATTCGCCTAGGGCTAAGCGGATGGCGAGCAGTTCACGGTTACCCACATCATAGTTGCGCTCAGATGGCGACAGGCGATGAGAAAAATAAGCGCAAGGATGAACCTTATCGTCAGACTGGAAGCGCTGGGATAGAATGGCTCCCACGCCTACCTCTGAAGCGTCAACCTCGACAATGAATTGTCTAGTGACGTCAGGAGTAACGAGGATAGGAGCGGACGTAAAACGTTCTTTTAGAAGATCAAAAGCTCCTGGGCGGAACCGGACCACTTAAAACACGTCTTGACAGAAGTAAGAGCTGTGAGAGGGGCAGCAACTTGACCGAAATTACGAATGAAACGCCGATAGAAATTAGCGAAACCTAAAAAGCGCTGCAACTCGACACGTGACCTTGGAACGGGCCAATCACTGACAGCTTGGACCTTAGCGGAATCCATCTGAATGCCTTCAGCGGAAATAACGGAACCGAGAAAAGTAACGGAGGAGACATGAAAAGAGCACTTCTCAGCCTTTACGTAGAGACAATTCTCTAAAAGGCGCTGTAGAACACGTCGAACGTGCTGAACATGAATCTCGAGTGACGGAGAAAAAATCAGGATATCGTCAAGATAGACAAAAACAAAGATGTTCAGCATGTCTCTCAGAACATCATTAACTAATGCCTGAAAAACAGCTGGCGCATTGGCGAGACCGAACGGCAGAACCCGGTACTCAAAATGCCCTAACGGAGTGTTAAACGCCGTTTTCCACTCGTCCCCCTCTCTGATGCGCACGAGATGGTAAGCGTTACGAAGGTCCAACTTAGTAAAGCACCTGGCTCCCTGCAGAATCTCGAAGGCTGATGACATAAGGGGAAGCGGATAACGATTCTTAACCGTTATGTCATTCAGCCCTCGATAATCCACGCAGGGGCGCAGAGTACCGTCCTTCTTCTTAACAAAAAAGAACCCCGCCCCGGCCGGAGAGGAAGAAGGCACTATGGTACCGGCGTCAAGAGACACAGACAAATAATCCTCGAGAGCCTTACGTTCGGGAGCCGACAGAGAGTATAGTCTACCTCGAGGAGGAGTGGTCCCCGGAAGGAGATCAATACTACAATCATACGACCGGTGAGGAGGAAGGGAGTTGGCTCGGGACCGACTGAAGACCGTGCGCAGATCATGATATTCCTCCGGCACTCCTGTCAAATCGCCAGGTTCCTCCTGAGAAGTAGGGACAGAAGAAACGGGAGGGATGGCAGACATTAAACACTTCACATGACAAGAAACGTTCCAGGATAGGATAGAATTACTAGACCAATTAATAGAAGGATTATGACATACTAGCCAGGGATGACCCAAAACAACAGGTGTAAACGGTGAACGGAAAATCAAAAAAGAAATAGTCTCACTGTGGTTACCAGATACTGTGAGGGTTAAAGGTAGTGTCTCAAATCTGATACTGGGAAGATGACTACCATCTAAGGCGAACATGGGCGTAGGCTTCTCTAACTCTCTGAAAGGAATGTCATGTTTCCGAACCCATGCTTCGTCCATGAAACAACCCTCAGCCCCAGAGTCTATCAAGGCACTACATGTAGCACCCGAACCGGTCCAGCGTAGATGGACCGACAAAGTCGTACAGGATTTTGATGGAGAGACTTGAGTAGTTGCGCTCACCTGTAGCCCTCCGCTTACAGATGAGCTCTGGCTTTTACTGGACATGAATTAACAAAATGTCCAGCAACTCCGCAATAGAGGCACAGGCGGTTGGTGATCCTCCGTTCCCTCTCCTTAGTCGAGATGCGAATCCCTCCCAGCTGCATGGGCTCAGTCTCAAAGCCAGAGGAGAGAGATGGTTGCGATGCGGAGCAGGGAAACACCGTTGATGCGAGCTCTCTTCCACGAGCCCGGTGACGAAGATCTACCCGTCGTTCTATGCGGATGGCGAGAGCAATCAAAGAGTCCACATCTGAAGGAACCTCCCGGGAGAGAATCTCATCCTTAACCACTGCGTGGAGTCCCTCCAGAAAACGAGCGAGCAGCGCCGGCTCGTTCCACTCACTAGAGGCAGCAAGAGTGCGAAACTCAATAGAATAATCCGTTATGGACCGTTCACCTTGGCATAAGGAAGCCAGGGCCCTAGAAGCCTCCCTACCAAAAACTGAACGGTCAAAAACCCGAATCATCTCCTCTTTAAAGTTCTGGAACTTGTTAGAGCAATCAGCCCTTGCCTCCCAGATAGCTGTGCCCCATTCTCGAGCCCGGCCAGTAAGGAGTGAAATGACGTAAGCAACCCGAGCTCTCTCTCTAGAGTATGTGTTGGGTTGGAGAGAGAACACAATCTCACACTGCGTGAGAAAGGAGCGGCATTCAGTGGGCTGCCCGGAGTAGCAAGGTGGGTTATTAACCCTAGGTTCTGGAGGCTCGGCAGGCCAGGAAGTAACAGGTGGCACGAGACGTAGACTCTGGAACTGTCCAGAGAGGTCGGAAACCTGAGCGGCCAGGTTCTCCACGGCATGGCGAGCAGCAGACAATTCCTGCTCGTGTCTGCCGAGCATGGCTCCTTGGATCTCGACGGCAGTGTAACGAGCGTCTGAAGTCGCTGGGTCCATTCCTAGGTCGGTTCCTTCTGTCATGCAGGTGAAAGAGGACCCAAAAGCGACTTAACAGAAACAGAGTTTATTCAAGTCCAAACAGAAAACGACAAATCCTGAATCCTTAACAGGAAATGTCCAAACAGGGAATAACAGAAATCCTCTAGTCTGTAGAGGGGAATAACAGGAGAAGCGGCCACAGACTGCAGGTCGCTTCGGGTAGGCGCAGGCCGTAGCTGACAGAGACACCTGCTCACACGCAGCATCTGATGAAGGCAAAAACACGACAGGACAGGGCGATACACAATCACAGCACGGTGAATTCTAAACAAGGAACCGACAGGACAGGGACGGAACACAAAGGAAGAAATAGGGACTCTAATCAGGGGAAAGGATCGGGAACAGGTGTGGGAAGACTAAATGATGATTAGGGGAATAGGAACAGCTGGGAGCAGGAACGGAACGATAGAGAGAAGAGAGAGCGAGAGAGTGAGAGAGGGAGGGGGAGAGAGAGGGATAGAAAGAGGGAAAGAACCTAATAAGACCAGCAGAGGGAAACGAATAGAATGGGGAGCACATGGACAAGACATGATAATAAATGACAAACATGACAGGACCATTCATCTTATCAAAACTGTTTCAGTTCAACAATATTCTTAAGATGTCTGGTGTGAACCACTCTCGAGGTCATGCCACAGTATTTTAAATCGGGTTGAGTTCAGGACTCTGACTGGGCCACTCCAGAAGGTGTATTCTCTGTTGTTGATTTACTTCTTTTTGGCTTGTTGTCCTGTTGCATCACTCAACTTCTATTAGCTGTCATTGAAAACCACCATAGTCCCTGTGCCCAAGAATGCCAAGGTAACCTGTCTAAATGACTATCTTCCCGTAGCACTCACATCAGTAGCCATGAAAGGCTGTTCATTGCACACATCAACACCATCCTCCCAGACACCCAGGACCCACTTCAATGTCATACCGCCCCTACAGATCCACAGATGACGCAATCTCTATTGCACTCCACACTGCCCTCTCCTACCTGGGCAAGAGGAATGCCTTCGTGAGAATGCTGTTATTTGACTACAGCTCAGCGTTCAACACCATAGTGCCCTCCAAGCTCATAACTAAGCTCAGGACCCTGGGACTGAACACCTCCCTCTGAAACTGGATCCTGGACCTTCTGAAGGCCTCTACCAGGTGGTGAGGGTAGACAACAACACATCCACCATGCTGACCCTCAACACGGGAGCCCCTCAGGGGTGTGTGCTTAGTCTCCTCCTGTACTCCCTGTTCACCCACAACTGCGTGGACGCGCACAGTGGTGGTTGACCTGATCACCGACTACCTATTGACCCAGAGGTCTTCATCTATATTCCTAAACCCTTAGGTAGACCACTACAAATGCAGATGCCAGCTGCAGTTGACTTCAGATACCATGCATAGTCCATATGCATAGTCATAAGGTTTACTTGCAACCAAAGGTTAGAAAAGTTAGAAGGATGTAGTGCCTACTTTCTCACACACCCTACCCTGAACCTCAACATGTCTGTCGTTTATCCACCTGGGGAAGGACATTCACTCAGCACATTCATCACATTGTAACGGCGTTCTTCGTTTGTTGAAAGAGAGTCGGACCGAAATGCAGCGTGGTGGTTACTCATGTCTTTAATAAATGAATCGCGATACATGAACATAACTTATACAAATACAAAAACAACAAAACGGAACGTGAAACCTAATTACAGCCTATCTGGTGAAACTACACAGAGACAGGAACAATCACCCACGAAATACACAGTGAACCCCGGCTACCTAAATACGGTTCCCAATCAGAGACAACGAGAATCACCTGACTCTGATTGAGAACCTCCTCAGGCAGCCAACGTAAGCTACACCCCTATTCAGCCGCAATCCCAATGCCTACAAAACCCCAATACGAAACACAACATATAAACCCATGTCACACCCTGGCCTGACCAAATATATAACGAAAACACAAAATACAATGACCAAGGCATGACACACATGACTAAAACTACACTTCGTTGTTATTTCACATAGACCTTAAATGTGGCAATGGTACTGTCTTTCTGTCTGATCTGACGCCCATCAAAGACTTGTAGGGTTATATCTCTGCCCTGTCTGTTCTCATGGAGTGACAGAACTGAAGTGATTTTCTGGAAAATCTAATTCTGCAGACCAGTGACTTGCTCTAGAGTAATGCCTCGGACTGGAGCAATCCTAATGCTCTCCAAATAGGCGGCCTGCGTAGTCTGTTATTTTGAACCCCCTGAGTTGGCAGTGTGCTCAGAGTGTCAGCACATCACTAGTCCGGGTAGAGGAAAGAGGAGGAGAGTAGCCTATTTAAGTATTAGCACTAACAGTGATGTTGTGTTTTAGCCTTGGCAGGGGCAGTAATGTTGTGTTTTAGCCTTGGCAGTAGCAGTGATGTTGTGTTTTAGCCTTGGCAGTAGCAGTAATGTTGTGTTTTAGCCTTGGCAGGGGCAGTAATGTTGTGTTTTAGCCTTGGTAGTAGCAGTGATGTTGTGTTTTAGCCTTGGCAGTAGCAGTAATGTTGTGTTTTAGCCTTGGCAGTAGCAGTAATGTTGTGTTTTAGCCTTGGTAGTAGCAGTGATGTTGTGTTTTAGCCTTGGCAGTAGCAGTAATGTTGTGTTTTAGCCTTGGCAGTAGCAGTAATGTTGTGTTTTAGCCTTGGCAGGGGCAGTAATGTTGTGTTTTAGCCTTGGTAGTAGCAGTGATGTTGTGTTTTAGCCTTGGCAGTAGCAGTAATGTTGTGTTTTAGCCTTGGCAGGGGCAGTAATGTTGTGTTTTAGCCTTGGTAGTAGCAGTGATGTTGTGTTTTAGCCTTGGCAGTAGCAGTAATGTTGTGTTTTAGCCTTGGCAGTAGCAGTAATGTTGTGTTTTAGCCTTGGCAGGGGCAGTAATGTTGTGTTTTAGCCTTGGTAGTAGCAGTGATGTTGTGTTTTAGCCTTGGCAGTAGCAGTAATGTTGTGTTTTAGCCTTGGCAGTAGCAGTGATGTTGTGTTTTAGCCTTGGTAGTAGCAGTGATGTTGTGTTTTAGCCTTGGTAGTAGCAGTGATGTTGTGTTTTAGCCTTGGCAGTAGCAGTGATGTTGTGTTTTAGCCTTGGCAGTAGCAGTGATGTTGTGTTTTAGCCTTGGCAGTAGCAGTGATGTTGTGTTTTAGCCTTGGCAGTAGCAGTGATGTTGTGTTTTAGCCTTGGCAGTAGCAGTGATGTTGTGTTTTAGCCTTGGCAGTAGCAGTGATGTTGTGTTTTAGACTTGGCAGTAGCAGTGATGTTGTGTTTAAGTCTTGGTAGTAGCAGTGCCAGTGTATAAGTATGCAATAACATTGGCAGTAAACCACTAGGGCTGGACAGAGTGCCAGAATGACGGATGAGGTTTGGTCTCCTTTACCCAATTTCACACTTTCAAATTGTCTATTCTATCTCACTTTCATTTGTCTGACCTTTTCTATGAGCACACAAAGATGAAGAGAGAGGGGTGTGTGTGTGAGAGAGAGAGAGAGGGGGGGGGTGATTGTAGGAAGAAATAAGAGGAGAGTGATAGAAGTGAAAGCGAGAAGAGAGGAGGTAGACAGACAGCCTCCGACATAGTGTACACTATGGTAGGAATCATTTTATTTGGACATTACTGTAGAATTCCCTGTAGTATACTGTAGCACTGTATAATCACTGTTGTGTTTTTGCAAACTGTATAATACTATAGTATTTACTGTAGTGTTTTTGCAGACTGCAGTACGGTATACTGTGGTATTTACTGTAGTTTTTTTGTGGACTGTAGTATACTATAGTATTTACTGCAGTGTTTTAGGGACATTACTGTAGTAATTACTAAAGTTTTGTTGTTTTATTATCTTTGACATAAACGTGGGGGTCGTTCTCCTTGAGGAAACCTACTGAAAAGAATACTAAAAGGGAAAATGTTCCATAACCTGTAAGTAGGTAGATAGGTAGGTAGGAATGGGTTCTGAATGGAGAGCTCAGAGCTTCTGTTTTGGAGAGCACAATATATGGTGAATACTTGGTGAATACTTGGCAGGTAGATTTCTCACTTGGCATGTAGGTTTCTCACATGGCATGTAGGTTGCTCACATGTGGCACAAATTGGTATATGGGGGAATGTGTAGGGTATATACACATTTTAAATACTTTAGTATTTACTATAGATAAACAATGTTGTGTTTTTGTTGACATTTCTGTAGTATTTAGTAAAGTGTTTTTTTGTAGATAATACTGTAGTACTTACTGTATACTGTATTCTACAGTATACTGCAACATTCTATAGAAAGTAATACATAGTAGTGAGGCATACTACAGTGTGTAGTATAGTATTCTACAGTATACTACAGAATTCTAGAAACAGTAGTATTTTTTATGTGGTCTTGTTTTTACTCTCAGAGAAGGTGATATCATCAGACTTATACACTAGGACCCTAGCACCGTGTAAAGTAGCATCTGGCTGGCTTCCCCAAGTCATCTGCTCTATTGTTTTGGTATTCTGTTTGGCTGCTGCTACTGGAACAGTTTACTGGGCTCTGCTACTGGAACAGTATACTGGGCTCTGCTACTGGAAGAGCTTACTGGGTTCTGCTACTGGAACAGTTTACTGGGCTCTGCTACTGGAACAGTTTACTGGGCTCTGCTACCAACCAGACGGGTAAGAGCAGGAAAGAGACAGGTGTGCTAACTAAAAGCTGGTGCTAAAATAGAATTAGAATGAAATAGCCATAAAAAAAACAGTACACAGAACACTGTGCAGTTTGAGTAACAGCAGAAAATACACAGGGAGACGGAGCTCCATCTTGTTTTTAACTTGCATAGTCATTCTGTCTGTAAAATGTTGTTATGCTAGACAGAGAAACAGCATTCTATTGTGGCTACCTGCTTATTTCGAGGCAAAGCACAAATACATACAGTATGTCAAATATAGAGCAGAACCTCAAACTGACATAAAAACGTACAATGTATGCATGTCCCCCAAAAAATGTGTTCCATTTTGACAAATAGTTTTCCACTTGGCATAAACAGCACATTTACTATAATTGTGAGTGAAAACCAGATGATTTTTCAGAGCTCTACCCACATAGCCAGATTGGATGTTTGATATAATTGTTGGAGTGGTTTTCTGCATCGGTCTGTCGACTAATTACTGATCAGAGCCCTAGTCGCCAGACAAACACAGAGAAAAACAATGACTGGAGTTGTACAGACTTAAAGAAAACACAAGAAAAAAAACTATCAAACAGTCCCATAGTCAAAGATATGCTAGACCCTACTCTAAACTGGTCAGACAATGGTGTCTGTCTTCAACCTAGCTGAAAACTTGATTTGAAATAACAACAATCCTAATGAAGACGAGTGGGCATAAATGGCCCACTTATTTTAGAGGTCTCACACATGCTGGCACCCGTTGGTCCATACAGGAGTAATTACCTGTAGAATACATTAACTGCAGCAGATCCAGCAGCTCAAGACATTTGGACTATAAGGTTCTATCTGACATGTTGGTCAAAAATAAGTTATTCACATAGTTGCTCAATCTACAATGCAAATAATAATAATTCAAAGTTCTATCTGCGAAAACACTTTCAACATGATGCTATAAGATTATAACTGCAATCCAATCACACAATGCTGGGTTGTCAACAAAACATCAGTGTATGTACATTGATATATTTACTGGGTCATGAAAGAGGAAGACATCACAAAAGAGTTCTGAGATATTAACTTGAAAGATTCTAATCCTCTCAAGAACCTCATAGTCCCAAGTCCTTGATTATTCATATAATAGGTTCTGGTCCTCTTTTGACATTTTTTTTCCACTTTTTAAGAAGAATTGCCATAACTTAAGTTCTTCAAATCAAATCAAATTGTATTATTATTGTGGGAGTAGTGAAATGCTATCTCCAGCAGTGCAGTAGTATCTAACAATTCACAACAATACACACATATCTAAAAGTAAAATAATGTAATTAATTAAGAAATATATAAATATTAGGACAAGCAATGTTGGAGTGGCATTGACTAAAATACAGTAAAATAGAATACAGTATATACTGTACATATGAGATGGGTAAAGCAGTTTATAAACATTATTAAAGTGACTAGTGTTCCATCATTTAAAGTGGCCAGTGATTCCAGGTCTATGTACAGGTACGTCTTGTGTCTGAGCTGTTGAATTGTGTCTCCACTTTGTCTCTATACTGACGTTTTGCCTGTTTGATTACCTTACGGAGGGAATAACTACACTGTTTGTATTCAACCATATTTCCAGTCACCTTGCCATGGTTAAATGCGGTGGTTTGCCCATTCTGTTTTGCGCGAATGCTGCCATCTATCAACGATTTCTGGTTTGGATAGGTCTTAATAGTCCCAGTGGAAACAACATCCCCTATACACTTCCTGATGAACTCAGTGTCCGTGTCCGTGTATACGTCAATGTTATTCTCAGAGACTACCTGGAACATATCCCAGTCCGCATGATGAAAACAATCTTGAATCATGGATTCCGATTGGTCAGACCAGCTTTGAATAGCCCTTAGCACGGGTACTTCCTGTTAGAGTTCCTGCCTATAGGAAGGGCAGAGCAAAATGACATTTCAGAACAATAAGGTTCTATCTGCGATTGCACCCCCTTAAAAATATATGATTTACAAATGTCTCAGGATTTTGATACCCTGCAGTTAAGGTACTTTAAGGTGAGGACCTTAATGGGTTATGAAATAATAATTCACTACAAAACAGTTCTGAGATGTGGGATGTGAAAACATTGATTCCCAATAACTCAGAACTATGCTTTGTGCATATATAACCTTATACTGTAGTCGCAAGGTCACGAGTTGTAAAGGTTATCAATGTGTGATTCATCTCTGTCCAGTGTCTTGTGGTGTTTGTGGTTCTGTTTAGAGGTGACTCAGGTCAGTCACGCTGCAGTGAGTCAAAAGGTCAAAGGTTATCAATTAGAGTTAAAGGAAATGTAAACTGTACACAGGATTTTTACAAGGTAATGAGAAGCGTCAGCGAACACACACACACACACACACACACACACACACACACACACACACACACACACACACACACACACACACACACACACACACACACACACACACACACACACACACACACACACACACACACACACACACACACACACACACACACACACACACACACACTCCTAAGTGGTGCAGTGGTCTAAGGCACTGCATCTCAGATAGAGGAGTCACTACAGACAACCTGGTTTGAATCCAGACTGTATCACAACCAGCCATGATTTGGAGTCCCATAGGGCGACGCACAATTGGCTCAGTGTCGTCTGAGTTTGGACGGTGTAGGCAGTCACTAAATAAGAATTTGTTCTTCACTGACTTTGCAAGTTAAATAAAGGTTAAATAAAATAAAAACACACACAGCACCACAATCCAGTCTACATGGTATTTCTAAACAGTCTTACAGGGTGTCACATACAGTAGATTATTAACTGTTATCTCTAAAGGGCGGGGTCAACATTTCCAGACCCTAACACATACTATCAGACACTCAATTTCTGGGAGTGATTCAGACATCAGCATGGCTTAAACTGAAGTAATGCTTCCCACCTCTCTGACACCCTCTCACTTTCCTCTCCTATTCTTTCAAAACCTCATACAGGTTAAGCACTTGTCCTGGTGGACCACAGTTTTATCTGAGCCTGAGGATTCTCTGGAGCTGACGACTAAACAGGCCCTAACCCAACTCCTGCTCCTCCACACAGGAACCAGTTGACATGATCAAAAGGCGTTGATGGGGAGCATGTCTGTGATTTGTAGCAGAGACACAACCAGGAGCCGCCTGGATGCAATTACTCACAAATCACTGCTGAAGGGGATACTGTGTGTGTGTGTGTGTCTTTGAGTTTGTGTGTGCTTGCGTTAGAATGCACGTGTGTGTGTACGCTTGTGTGAGCTTGTCCATCGCAGACTGTGTGCCTGTGGTTTGGGGATAGTCTTTTTGCCTCTATGCCACTTCAGAGGAACTGTGGCTACATGGAGGCTGATAGAAAGTGGCAGGACATTTCCCTTGTTTCCACTGTAGCTCTGTTCATGGTGGTCCTGTCCTGGAGCAGGGTGGCAGCTCTCTGATTCGGTTTAAATACACCACCATTCTAGCACACACACACACACGCACACGCACAAACACACACACTCACACACAAACCCTACAAACAGCTCTCCACAGAGGTCTTAGTGATTCACAACATCCCTCATATACAGCTCCTTCTCTCTTTCAGATCCAATTTCACATTCTTCTGTTCCATTAGAGTTTAATAGCGATAATACGTTCTCTCTGTATAACCCAGAGGATAGTTAACTACCAAGCACTGCACGACAATGCCTTGTCATTTGTCATAAACTCGTATAAATGAGTGGAGGGTTGAAGCTTGTTGTAATGACAGCCATTGGCCGGTGTCATGCCAACCCTTATGAGCGGAATTTGTCAGTATAATAGCACCACAAATCAAACCAGAACAGGACCACTCCATAAACAAATTCAACCAAAGCAAATTTCAGAAGTCTGAAAGAGAGAGAGAGAAACGTGGTCTCCACATACATGAAGTCAACTGTGTCATAGAGCTGTTCAAATTGTTTTTCAATCCACTCATCCTTTCTGTTCTCCTGTACACCATCTTTACACCCATAAAACACGTCACCAGGCCTAGCATGATGAATGACAATACACAGGAAGCTGGATGGGCACTTCCACATGTCTCACACATACACACAAACACACGCACGCACACACACACACACACACACACATATGTCAGAGTGGTCAGTATGATGGATGATAATACAGGTTTGACAGTCCCATCCACAGATCATTCTAGCCCAGCCTTCCACTGAACTATCTGTGTCTGGGCCTGGCTTTCCAATTACTGGCACCGTACACAGGGAAACTGTCTGTCCAGGGAGCCCGGGCACAGGACATGCTCTGAGCAAACATGCTGGCTACATAGCTTCCATAGCTTTATCTAATGTCTGACCAGGTTAGCTGTTGAGAAGTTGTATCTGATGTCTGAAAATGTGGTGGGGGAAGAGAGGAGAAGGGGGGAAAGGGGTAAGAAAGAGGGGAAAGGGGGTGGGATTTAGGGAGCTATACACCTTAAAAACTTATTATGGCTGGGGGCAGTTTTGAGTAGCTTGGATGAAAAATCATACAATGTGATTTTCTGGATTTTTGTTTTAGATTCCGTCTCTCACAGTTGATGTGTACCTATGATAAAAATTACAGACCTCTACATGCTTTGTAAGTAGGAAAACCTGCAAAATCGGCAGTGTATCAAATACTTGTTCTCCCCACTGTATGTTTTTTCAAAATGCATTTTTTGGCAGAATGCCTCATCAAACATTGTTGTATTCCATCCGTGAATACAAATATAATTGTTAAATTACGAGCCTAGTTGGTTTAGCCACGGAAAAAGACAGGAACCCTCCCGCTAGCCAGGATTGGCTGAGATAATGGATGGGCTGGACATGCCGGGAGAGGAGTTTAGATTGGTCTGCCATATAGATCAGTCGTTTTTATTACAAGTTACAAGTTATACTGTTAGTTAGCTTGCTGGCTCACTAGCTAACATTACGTGTACGATCTGTGTAGTAATATTATTAGATTCAGAAGCCATTTGCATGGCTAATTATAGCTAGCTAACATTGAACCTAGTTTGTTAGGTTTAGTTACCTGCAGATTCATACTACAACTATGACAATGTTTGTATTGGTAGTAGTATGAGTTGAAGTAGCAGTGATGTTGTGTTTTAGCCTTGGTAGTAGCAGTAATGTTGTGTTTTAGCCTTGGCAGTAGCAGTGATGTTGTGTTTTAGCCTTGGCAGTAGCAGTGATGTTGTGTTTTAGCCTTGGCAGTAGCAGTGATGTTGTGTTTTAGCCTTGGCAGTAGCAGTGATGTTGTGTTTTAGCCTTGGCAGTAGCAGTGATGTTGTGTTTAAACCTTGGTAGTAGCAGTGACAGTGTATAAGTATGCAATAACATTAGCAGTAAACCACTAGGGCTGGACAGAGTGCCAGAATGACGGATGAGGTTTGGTCTCCTTTACCCAATTTCACACTTTCAAATTGTCTATTCTATCTCACTTTCATTTGTCTAACCTTTTCTATGAGCACACAAAGATGAAGAGAGAGGGGTATGTGTGTGAGAGAGAGAGAGAGAGGGGGGGTGATTGTAGGAAGAAATAAGAGGAGAGCGATAGAAGTGAAAGCGAGAAGAGAGGAGGTAGACAGACAGCCTCCGACATAGTGTACACTATGGTAGGAATCATTTTATTTGGACATTACTGTAGAATTCACTGTAGTATACTGTAGCACTGTATAATCACTGTTGTGTTTTTGCAAACTGTATAATACTATAGTATTTACTGTAGTGTTTTTGCAGACTGCAGTACGGTATACTGTGGTATTTACTGTAGTTTTTTTGTGGACTGTAGTATACTATAGTATTTACTGCAGTGTTTTAGGGACATTACTGTAGTAATTACTAAAGTTTTGTTGTTTTATTATCTTTGACATAAACGTGGGGGTCGTTCTCCTTGAGGAAACCTACTGAAAAGAATACTAAAAGGGAAAATGTTCCATAACCTGTAAGTAGGTAGATAGGTAGGTAGGAATGGGTTCTGAATGGAGAGCTCAGAGCTTCTGTTTTGGAGAGCACAATATATGGTGAATACTTGGTGAATACTTGGCAGGTAGATTTCTCACTTGGCATGTAGGTTTCTCACATGGCATGTAGGTTGCTCACATGTGGCACAAATTGGTATATGGGGGAATGTGTAGGGTATATACACATTTTAAATACTTTAGTATTTACTATAGATAAACAATGTTGTGTTTTTGTTGACATTTCTGTAGTATTTAGTAAAGTGTTTTTTTGTAGATAATACTGTAGTACTTACTGTATACTGTATTCTACAGTATACTGCAACATTCTATAGAAAGTAATACATAGTAGTGAGGCATACTACAGTGTGTAGTATAGTATTCTACAGTATACTACAGAATTCTAGAAACAGTAGTATTTTTTATGTGGTCTTGTTTTTACTCTCAGAGAAGGTGATATCATCAGACTTGAGTTGAGATCATTCCGTTTTAGCTAGCTGGCTAAACTAAAGACTCCACTTCGGCCAGATTATTACATGACCAATCAAGTTAGTCACGTGTGTCTGGGGGGGATTACGGTCATCTATTGTATTTCATGAAAATGTGTACATGTCTAGACAATAGTGACCCATCCACTTAGAAAGATGTGGTTGGGAGGTTGGTTATAGCATTTCCTTCACATGACCCATCAATTTAGACAAGTGTAAGCATCATCTAATAACTGTCAAATATTTATGAAATATCTGGACACTTTCTGTTTTTGATTTTGCTACTATACAAGTAACCATTTCAGTGTACCGTTTACACCTTTTGTATCCTAAGCATGTGACAAATAAACTTAGATTTTACTTGATATAGTGCGTGTTCACCACATGGTCTCACACGTGAATCCTTAAAGGGATGGGTGGGGCTAAGGCTTAAGAGGGTGGGAACGATGCTGAATGGGAGTAGACAAAGAAGAGCTCTCCAGTAGGTGTACCAAAACATTCAAGGCCCCTTTCTAAAGAGTGAGGTTACAAGTTTATGAACTTTCAAAGCAGAATTATTTTCCACTGTTCCTCAACTGCCGTTTATGATATACCATTTTCTAGCTCCTTGTCTCGACTTTTTATCCAATGTAAAAAGAAACATTTGAAATGTTGCTACATAAGACCAAATCTAGACGGTCGGTCACGAAAGTCAACAGGCACAGTATCTGTATCTGTATCGGCTGGGAATGACAATGAAAAAGCAAAGATGCACATTTTTATATTAGCAGAACATTGCTTCTATGGTATTATATTATGGGCTCTTTATTCTACCTGTTACTACATTTGAAAGTTAGAAAAACACTTAGTTTAGAATATCTACATAAATTTAGCAATTGCATTCTTATCATATTACTCTGCAGGCTACTGACCTATTTAAAGATTCCTCTGGCCTCTGGACACCATCTGCCTGTAGTTATTGAACTCAACCTTGGTTTGTTGTGAATGAGTTGGGGGAAACAGCTGTGGGCAAGGTTCTGACAGATGGGTGTGTCTCTTGGTGGTGGCAAGGACACACCCAACAAACACCCATATCAAACCACACCCCCAAACTAACTCGCATTTGGCTTCTGTCATGGCCGGCAGCATTTTTTGAGGAGCAAGCCAAAAAACAAGGACCAACTCAGCAGGTGCCGTTCCCCTTTAAGACTCAACGATGTCTGCAGAAAGAATGGGGTGTTACCTATGACATGACACATTGACTGAAAAAAAAATGATTTTGGTTATTGAACTATAGTAAATGAAGTAGATTTACACCTGATAATGGAATTGCGGTAAAGCAATATTATCATGGGTCCAGGATCTGTATTACACATGAATGTATAATTATGGATATGAATGGCATTCTCTTCATGGTGATGTATACTAAAAACTTACACAAATGTATAAATATGCAATATCCTCCTTTGCATATTTGGGTATTATTCTACACACTGGGTATTATTTTAATGAGCTCCACACCCAAACAAGACCACATTTGGTTGGTCCGGACTGTACCAAATCTGAAACAATCATAGACGTCTATGTTTCACAAGTTTGGACATCAAAGTACATCACAGTAAATCTCAATAAGACAGTACAATACAATACAGAACAGTAGAGTTCCGTACCGTACAGTAATGTAGAGTGTAGTTCAGTACACTAGTACAGTAGAGTTCAGTTCAGTACAGCACAGAATAGTATAGTTCAGTGCAATACAGTACATTAAATCATTTTAATCACTTAATACATTTTATCAGTAAAAACACTATAACTAATTGGTAGGTCTACCTTTACTTGTTACTTCTGTGAACGTTCATTATCCTCCATCCTCATGAGGGAGAGAAATGAGAAAATATCTAAAAGATATGTGTGTTTTTGTTTGTGGAATTTCAAGGCACAGGGCAATGTTTAAAGAATGCAGAAAAAAATCTCAAACGAAATATAAGTGTTGATATTACTGTCAGTTATCATGGGGTTCAGCAGGGGGTTTTAACATTATTGTGTTTGGATGAAATCCTAATACTTTTGAATACTTTTTCTGGTATATGTTTTCGAAGACCCATTTTCCATCTGTTTGACCAGAAATTAAAGCTTTAGGTTATTCCACATTTTTAGGATGAAAAATTGTTGAAGAATGTAGATATATATATATATTTACCTTTATTTAATCAGGCAAGTCAGTTAAGAACACATTCTTATTTTCAATGACGGCCTGGGAACAGTGGGTTAACTGCCTGTTCAGGGGCAGAACGACAGATTTAAGTGGAGACTGGTGACTTGAACAATTAAGACGGATGGGAGACCCATGGTATCGGCATTGAACGCACAGAGATCTCAAAGTGTTTTTCAAAAATCTTCAAAACAGGAATTATTTTAACCTAAAGCATTAATAAAGACATTTATAGTACAATATTATGGGGAATGGGAATGAGAGGGCTACTTCCACAGTGTTTGGAAGGGATCACAGCAGTGATTGAATGAGGGTATGAAGCAGGAGTTGAGGTGTTCAGAAGAGAAAAAAACAATAACGCAACACACTACACAGTTAGACCAAAGAGCTAAGAATGAGTTAGTCCAAGCAAGGAGTCAAATCATTCATGTGAAATAATGTAATTGTGTTTGTGTATGTGATCGACTCTACATAGAGTAATGAGAGAAGATTGATAGAGCTACTCACAGTGCTTGAAGAGGAAACATTCAATGTGCCAGTGGATGAGTGGGCACGTGAGACGTGGCTTCAGTTCATGTCAGTACAGAGTTGACAATGGTAGTAGAGTGGATTGACTGGTCATCATCTCTTAATCAGTGAATAGGACGGGACTTAGCTGGAAATACAAAATAGCAGATGCATTCCATTACAGCTGTGCCATAGTAGGTTTGAACAAGTTTCTTCGTGAAGTTAAACACAGAGTTCACATCTCGCCCACTTGACACATCAAAGTAGCCCAATAATCATACCTGAATAACGCCCTGATCATGCACATACCTGATGATAACTGACAACTGCAAGAGACTGGTGGCACCATAGGTCCCAGAGCAGGGGGGCAATCTTTACCCCCTGGGGCCCGGAGTTTTTCCTTATCTTTGAACCTAACCAGGAAAACTCTGGATGACAGTGATTAGTCAGTTGTAAAAAGGTTTTATCAGGTGACATGGTTTTAAAAAAACTGGAGAAAAAAAACTCCTGGCCCTGGGGGGGGGGGTGAAAACCCTATCAAACTGCAGAAACCTTATACTTGTTCATATTCGTTATATTTAGACTAGATTAGGAAGGGGATTCCCTCTACCCAGATGCAGAGACAACAACTGATATAAAATAGAACTCACAGGGCTGAGCTTTATGAACGTTTGCATCATGCAGTTCTATCCAACTGTAGGCTTTATAGAAAATGAACTCACATCTGTCATCATTATTATGTTGATTGATTAATTCCAGTTAATCATTTTGGATTGAAAACGTATTGGCAGCCTTGCTAGCCCAAATTTGAAATTAAACCAAATTTGATCACATTCACATTTTCACCTGACACACAAATGGACTATAAATACATAGCGTTACCAATTAGTTTACCCTGACCACATGGACAGTGCACATAGGCTGTATGCATCTGCTCTTATTAGTAGCCTACAGTTGATCAGACTGAAAAGGTGTGTAGTTTTCATCCCGTACAGCATGTCAGATCTCTAATGTTTAGGTGTAGGCTAGGCTGCTGCAACATTTATATCAATAGTTTTTGCTTGTGTCTGTCCAAAAGCAACTTCTTGCAGGCCCAAAAACACAAGGGATTTGATAACTGCTTGAGAACATCTGTTTCTTCTAACTTTCTCCTTGTGTCGCAGGCTTCCATCATGATCGATGCAGATTTTTTTCCCAGAAGCTTGAATCTGATGTGGGCATTTATATGCTGCCTGCTGATCGATCAATGTTCTTCAGGTCACTGTACCTACCTTTCAACCAAAGCTCAGACTTTCCAAAAAGAAGGCAAGGCCAGCAATACAGGCAGCTTGATAAAAGGCTCCTTGTTAGCCAGCTATACTTTTGATACTAGTTGGTATTGAGCGCCCTCACATTTTCATCCTTCTTCATTAAACTGATCTCAGCAGAGGTGAACCCCCACTGTTATTCGCAGGGTACCCCAGAGAATGAAAGGGGTTCTTCAACAAAAAGTCCACAACATTTTCGGCAGCATTGGCCATTCTACCATTCTGGCAGAGAAAACTGCACACTTTTGCTGGTAACGTTAGCTAGCTAGCTACTGAATTTAGCGAGGCACATTTAAATGAATTGCACTAACTGGACACAAAATAAAGTTCTAAAACCAAGGAAACAATTTATACTATACTTCCTCCATCTCCTGTGAATTGAAAAAACTAATTTGAATTGAGTAATATCCTAAAAATGCTCATCTGTCACTTTTCACTCTTAATCTATATCCAACAATGTCAACAAGCTTCTCAACACATAGAACCCCTAAAATGATCTGTGGCACAATCCCAATACAACTCACTAGGTTCATTCTCTGATCCTAATTCTATGATTAGATAGACAACATGTCAGTTCATACTGCAAAAGTTTTGATTGCTTGGAGGATGTCCTCTGGAAGTGGTCATAATTACCATGTATGTCTATGGAAGGGGGTGAGGCCTACGAGCCTCCTGGGTATTGTATTGAAGTCAATGTAGCCAGAGGAGGACGGAAGCTAGCTGTCCTCCGGCTACACAATGGTGCTAACCCAGACAGTGCTGTTGAAGTTACTGTAGACCTTCATTGCAAAACGTATTTGGTGACATATCAACATATCTAATACAGTTTTATCTAAAAAGGATAACTTTTCAAATATTTCACTATTTTTATTTTTATGAAATTTCACTTGAGGAGGAAGGTCCTCCCTGTCCTCCTCTGAGGAGCCTCCACTGGTATATATGCCTTAAAATATAGATTCTTGGCTTTCATTTGACATGCTCCTATGACCTTCACATGTTGGTGTCATGGGTCCTTTTACATGGAAATGGTTTTCAGTCAGAGTGCTATAGCTCTCTCTTTTTTTTTCTCTCTGTCACATTCGTCATAAGGAGTAGACCAAGATGCAGCGTGATATGTTTCCATCCTTTATTTTGGAAATTAAAACTTCAAAGAACAAAACTCTCCCTCTCCCAGAGCTACTGAACTGATGGTATCAGAGTTTCAGAACAGGACAAATACAGAATGGGCGCATGGACAGACACCAACACAATACTAAGAAATCACACAGTGCATGTGTGCCCAGCCATTTTACTTATTTATTTTTTTAGTTAACCCGGGAAGTTGACTGAGAACACGTTCACATTTACAGCAATGACCTGGGGAATAGTTACAGGGTGATGAATGAGCCAATTGGAAGCTGGGGATGATTAGGTGGCCATGATGGTATGAGGGTCAGATTAGGAATTTAGCGAGAACACTGTGGTAAACACCTCTACTCTTACGATAAGTGCCATGGGATCTTCAGTGACCACAGAGAGTTTAGCATCCCATCCGAAAGACGGCAACCTACGCAGGGCAATGTCCCCAATCAGTGCCCTGGGACATTGGGATATTTTTTTGATTAGAAGAAAAAGTGCCTCCTACTGCCCCTCCAACACCATTTCCAGCAACATCTGGTCTCTCATCCAGGGACCGACCAGGATCAACTCTGCTTAGCTTTAGAGGCAAGCCAGCAATGGGATACAGAGTGACATGCTGCAGGCATATGATGTGCGCCTGTGTTAACAGGCCTGGTATCTAGTGGCTCTTCTCTCCACTTCTGAACACTGCTGGAGGAGAGTAGTGGCCAACCCTGATCCTTGCCTGACCTCTGAGCATGGAGTATGGTCCATTCACACTACACACTCTCTGCTCCTGCTGTGCATTGTGGTGTGTGTCTGTGTGTGTACATGTGTGCGTGTATGTGGGCATGTGTGCGTGTCAGTGTGCGTTTCAACATTTTTACGTGTGTGTGCAGGAGGAGTTGCTGAACAGAGGAGGATATTGACACAGCATTAACATGAGTGAAAATATTTGGACTGTGTGGAAACCTTGGGAGGAACTCCTGGACATGGCATAGTAAAACAAACCTCTGACATCAATACTCAATCACACTATCGCTGACCCTCCCAGGCATTTTTCTAAGGGTTAGGTGTTTGTCTAGGAAGAAGCATAGTGGAGCTTCTTTGTTACAGGCTAGGTGGGTAACAGTGAAATGTTTGGCCATGAATGGAAAATAGTCAAATATGTCAAGATCAGATGTTTTAAATATTTCCAAACTTCAGATAACCTGTATCGAAATATGTCCAAACCCACCTCCTTGCCAACTTTTGCCTGAGTCCTGATTCTAGGTAAATAAAGGAATGTTGGAAAACAACACTGCCTACAGTATAATCACATAGACTCCTCACTCCCCTGTGGAGGAGATCATTCATGAGAGATCGATTGCAGACAGCTGGTAGAGGAACGAGGGAAGAAGAAAAGGGGTGTGTACTATGAATGCCAATGGTAGACATCTGAATGGCAGATATCTGAATGATCACTACTGAGGAGTATGATAAGAAGAGGATTCACAGCAAAGTGATTTCAAATGTGGCCAATAATCTGGTGGCCATTCCACTCACCTCCTCCACAACAGATGATGATTTAGAACATTATGCACTTTCATTTGAGTCATTTAGCAAACACTCTTATCCAGAGCAATTTATAGGAGCAAGTAGGGTTAAGTGTCTTGCTCAAGGGCACATCAACAGATTTTTCACTTAGTTGGCTCTAGGATTTGTGTGTGTATGTAATGAGAGCTCTATTGTGTTCTGCCAGTTAACAGGTGCAGCGTGGGAGGTAGTGTCATCAGACCTTTGGGAGGACAGCTGCCTCTATGGACCATGATCCTCTCTGTCTGTCCCTAAAGTAAACATCCAAAGAAGTTGTCACATGCTGATGGATACTCAATATCTGTCAGCCGCTTAAGCTCCTCCATTTCTCTCGCTCGCTCTTGTTCTCTAACGACCTCTTTCTTTGTTAATTTATGAAGCAAGTGATTGGTCTATTTTGAGATGAGGTCCTATTTCCTGCCTTTTACACTTATCCTGCACATAATGTGTAATGAAATCAACATACCTATGTGTGAAGGGCTATAATTAGAGGAGTATGACATCAATGGTCATGAGTAGGGCTGTGGTGGTCACTAAATTTTGTCAGCCAGTGATTGTCAAACAAATAACTGTCGGTTTCACGGTAATTGACCGTTAATGATCATAAACACATTTAGCATTTCCTGGCATCCATACATAGCCTACAAGCCATTTTAAAAAGTATAATAAATCCATGTAATATAGCCTACAACATCACAATTAATCCATTTTTTATTTTAGACAAGTCTAAAGAAGCATGATATGAAGAACATATAGTTTATTTCAGTAGAAAATAAGAGCATTACTCTTGAGTTGTCCTTGCTGTATGTTAAGTCCTGATGTGGCTATGCCAAATACATGTGGGCTACACTAGTTCATTTAGCAGATAAGATTTGTTTATAATTCCGTTATTTTATATTATATAATAGTACGAAGAATACAATTGAACAAAGCAGAATAAAATATAAATCATTTTCTCCAAACGATTTGAGGGAGTGCGCACATGCGGCAAATCTGTGTTGAGCGGTTAAGAAAGAAATAGGTACTCCTATATGCTTATTTTAGAGTGAGTAATGTAACTTTAGTTGTTCTACAAATGTTGGGCTATATGTTTTGATTTTCAATGCATTGTAAGGCTGCATGATGACAGTCTAATGATGATTTGTAAATAGTCGCTTGAAAAGCATGGGCTCTACTTAGTTTTTTTGCGCAGGCTGTACACACTCCAATAGTCTCTCATTCACAATTTTACAAGCACTTGATAATGCCTCGAATTCCACGGCGGCATCCCCTTTGTGGCCGTAATGCACACTAAAAAAATCCATGCCTTTTGCGGTCCGGAGTGCTGCTTTGTACCCTTCTTCCTGAATGTGCTGCGCAGTCTGAAGGGTCAGACACATCCGGGACGCAACTGAGCGCGCCCTAATCCAATTATGAGCTGCATATTGAACATATTGGAATAACTGTCCACATTTACTTTTCGTCAGCCAACAAGATGAGTAGGCCTAACGAACAGCAAAAGTACTGACCTTTTAGCACAAACGTAGATCTATTCTGTGCGAGAAATAAGTATTCCAAACAGTTTCGGACAGTTGTGGGATGCGATAGAATGCCAAAATAATACAACCACTAGCATAAAAAAACTGCATCTCAGCACAAGAGGTGTCACTACAGTCCTTGGTTCGAATCCAGACTGAAGCACATCCGGCTGTGATTAGGAGTCCTGGAGGCGGCACACACTTGGCCCAGCGTCATCTGGGTTTGGCCGAGGTAAGGCCGTCATTGCAACTAAGAATTGTTCTTGCCTAGTTAAATAAAGGTTAAATTAAAATGACGCAATAGATTGTAACGTTTAACTTAAAATGTTGATACACTATTAGGCTATTTCTTCACATTCTAAGCGCAGTGTAACGTTGACTTTGGGAGTCGGAAAGCAAGTGCAGGCGGTGAGTTTAATAATAAACGGCCCAAAACAAGATACGCTGTTAGCATACAGAAATGAAACATATAGTCAATACTGCCTGGGGAATGGAACTAAGGGAGTGACAGATATAGGGGAGGTAATCAGTGAAGTGATGGAGTCCAGGTGTGCCCAATGATGAAGCGCGGGTGCGCGTAATGGTGAATGCCAGAACCGGTGGTTAGTAAACCGGCGACATCGAACGCCAGAGGGGAGGAGTGGTAGTATACGTGACACGCAGCAATGCGGACATTGTAGTAGGGTATAAGCTCGAATGTGAATGGAAAACACCATTATCTAAATTGACAGCAAATGCAATCATGAATGTAAGGCTTTTATTATAAAGGTGCATTTTCATGGTGAAAATGACCTTACCCAAACTTGAAACTCACCCGCTGTTTATATATGCCAGTTATAAGAAGTTATTTGGTCACTTTAGTTGTGATACAAACTTTATTAAAACATATAGGCCTATGGACTGGGCTACATGAGGTGTGCGACTATGATTCGAAAAACTTTTTTTTTTAAAGGCTTTGGTTCTTATGCTGGGCATCATTCACAGGTGATAATATCAATCAATCATTTAAATGTATTTATAAAGCCCTTCTTACATCAGCTGATGTAGTGCTGTACAGAAACCCAGCCTAAAACCCCAAACAGCATATGTAATTCACAGGTAATATTGTCACCCATCAGACAATTATTGATTTAGTCTTGTCTTTACATATACTAAATAATATATGTGTGACGGTTGTTTTGATTTAGAATGTACCATTATCATGCACCTGTATCGAAACAGGGGCAGCGGGAAAAATACATGTTATCTATGCACTTAAATAGTGAATGAAGTATGCTATTCCCGTGGTTTATTTTTTTGCCAGCCAGGTAGACTATGCTCCAGTTTTAAATATAAGCAATGTGCTTAATATTAGAAAAGTTGAGAAAAATATATAGTAGGCCTAGCCAATAGAAAGCTGATGGGATCCTCCTCTTTTTAATAGAGACCATCACTCTGTTTTCTCCCACAATTACATAGCTTATAGAAATCTTGCGCAACATGAGCTCATGGGCTGTCATGAAGTGTATGATTAGATTTTCTATTACATTTGCATTGATGTCAGAGTGATTAGTGGGACAATAGAGTGCTGACTACCAGGCAGTTAGCAAGTTTGGTAGGCTACTAATGACCAGCAGCAGCATCAGAGCCTAATTACCATGACTAAACGGTCATGTGGAATTTGACTGCCATCATTACTCATGACCGCCTGTGTGGCGGTAATACGGTCACACAACAGCACTAATCATAAGGTTACAAACATATTTCCAACATCAGAGAAACATCATATTACAACTTTATACTCTGCTAAACCTGAGCAGTATCAGATGTCGTCTAAATGGCAACAGCTAGAGAATAATAGTTAGAGAATAATAATAATAATGTTGTCATTATTATTAATGATAATAATGACGCACACACACACATATACACACAGAACAATGTAAAAAAAATTAAACTGGAAATTTTTTCTGTCTCTCAGCTTTTAAGGACTCAGTCATGGACATTTTCACTGACATTCGATGCTGTTACTTTGTAGGAGTTATTTTGTAGCTGTTACGTGAAACAATAACGTATGCTTCTGACTGTGGAGTCTGTTTTTTGTCTGTCTGCACTGCTATTGTTGTTGCTTCCTCGTTGATTTGTCTGTTCAGTAGTGCGATGTCTCTGTTATTGTGGTCTGCCATGTTTTGCATTGTTGCACTAGGTCTCCCATTATGTAGCGTTGTGATATACCTTCTCGTCATAATGTGCTTTGTTTCTTCCTACTTTGTCCCTTGTGCTGTTGTCTGCCCTTGTTAATGCTTGTGCTGTTGTCTGCCCTTGTTAATGCTTGTGCTGTTGTCTGCCCTTGTTAATGCTTGTGCCATGTTGTGTTGTTGCCGTAGGTCTCCCTTCATGTAGTGCGGTGGTGTCTCTCTTGTCTTGTTGTGCTTTGTTCCCAATGTCTGTCAGCTGAACGGCTTTTACCCCCAAGCCATAATACTGCTAAATAGTTAGTCCAGATAGTTAAATAGTCAACCAAATAACTATCTGCACAGCCCCTTTTTTGACTCATCACATACGCTGCTGCTACTGGTTATTATCTGTCCCGTTGACTATTCACTTTATCCCTACCTACATCTACATATCTACCTCAATTAGCCAAGTTATTGTTACTGATTGTGTATTTATTATTACTTGTACTATTGCATGCTATTACTTTTCTATTGTTATTATTTTTTGTCTCTCTGCATTGTTGGGAAAGGCCCGTACGCATTTAATTGTTAACCTACACCTGTTGTTTATAAAGCATGTGACAAATACAATTTGATTCGATTTTTGATTTTGATGTATCTGTGCTGTTGCCAAGTCTGTTCTGTCTACTGTATGTTGTCCGTCTTGTCTTCTTTTAATCCCCACCCCCTGCCCCACAGGAGGCATTTTGCCTATTGCCAGGTCGTCATTGTAAATAAGAATTTGTTCTTAACACACAAACACACACACACATAACTTTCATCACATGCAGTGAGCACAATAACCGGAACGTTTCAAATAGATGGGCATTCTATTCCGTCCATGTGACTGAAGATAATCAGAATCAGAGAAATCAATGTCTCTTTGAAGAAAAAGAGAGAGAGAAGAAAGAGAGAAAAAGACCTGAAGGAAAGTGGACTCCAAAGAGCTATAGCTTTGTTCAATGTTACAGTTTTATAAACATACTAAGGAGTGTTGACAATATCTGTTACAGACACACACACACACACGCACGCACGCACGCACGCACGCACGCACGCACGCACGCACGCACGCACGCACACACACACACACACACACACACACACACACACACACACACACACACACACACACACACACACACACACACACACACACACACACACACACACACACACACACACACACACACACACACACACACACACACACACACACACACACACACACACACACACACACACACACACACACACACACACACACACTGGAGAAAGAACAGACTAACAGCAGGATCTTCTCGAGAAGAGTACACACTAATAACAGGGGCTCAGACAGATGAGAGAGAGGGGGGGAGAAGGGAGAGAGAAAAAAGTAGGGAATGAGAGAGGAAGGGAAATACAAGAGATTCAATGGAGACAGCAGGAGAGAGGGAAAGTGGCAAGTGAGAGTACCATTTTTTATATCAAGAACATTTTATATCAAGAAAATAAAGAAATTGAATAAATTAACTGAGCAAACTAGAAACCTTTCAATATATAAGTTTAAACATTATTTAAAAACAATTTAAATATAGTATATAGAAATGTTGTGGGACTATAGTAGATGAAGAATCAATATTTTTTTAGATTTTTTTGAGTATTTATTGGGTCATTATGCTAGTGTATTATGTATGTTTGTAATAGTGTGTTCTATGTGAAAGTGTGTTTGTATTATAAATTGTATTTTAATGTTAAGGACTCTTGGAAGATTAGTCCAAATGGGGACTAAAAGAGATCCTAATAAAATCAAATCAAATCAAAATGAAGAGTGAGAAACACGGGACATAGAGGACAAAAGAAAGGGAGAGAAAATAAAAGGGAGAAACTTAAAAGGCTGGATAAACTTAGTCTCTGGTGCTGCAGGAAAAGGGTGGTAAGAGGATTGAGTAAGGAGTGGAGGAGGACAGGGAGAGAGGGAGGAGAGGAAGAGAGAGGTGGATGGCAGCGCTGTGTGGTGCTCTGCGGAGTGGAGAAGGGCAGTATTCCTTGGAGTGTGTGGGGGAGAGGCTGACCCTTAGAGACACACAGCAGACTGCACTTCAGCTGTCAGAGAGAGAGAGGGGGGTAGCTAATGCTAGAGAGATATTTCTTCTCATTAGCCGGGGTCAAAAGTCAGCCATGAGCAGGAGAAGGAATGATTGACACACACACACATTCTGGTATGTATCCTCTGTTCTGAGCAGTGGAAACAGTTCACACTAGTAAGAACAGTTGTTTGGATAACCCCTGCCTGTTCAGTGAGGAGAGAGAGAGAGAACGAAAGAGAGAACACGAGAAAGAGAGAGAGAGCATAGAACAGAGCAGAGACCACACGTCCGGCACGAGTCTCCCTTTCCTCTCTGCCTCTACTGCGTCTCCTGGGCAAGCAGCCAGAATGACACTGCCTCCGTTGGATCCTGAAAGAAAACAAGCTGAGGATACCGCAGCGCTGCCTTAGACAGAAGGACAAAATTTACGGCAAGACTTTGGAAGGATTAGCAGCAGTATACGTTTTCCTTCATTTGCTCAGACAGAAAGAAGATACAACATTCCTATCACAAGAAGGACAAGAGGTACTGTACAGACAAACAGAGTCGGACAGACAGATGGAGAACAGCAGTGGTCATGCAGCCGTGACTGTAACAGCTGGAGTGCTCTTGCCTGAAACAGTTGCTTTTAAGAGCTGCATTCCTCACACCCTCTCATTCAGAAACTAGTAGTCATATAGGATCTTCCCTCATAAAGAGTGACACAAGACTGCAGTAGTCCCTACAGAACCTACAGGCTTTAGGAGTGCAGTTGAAGGACACAGTGGATTGTGAGTTACCTGTGGTCAGAGACTGGATTACTGCCTTTTCATACAGAGGATAGTTGGAGGATGATACTGCATATCTGATTCAATATAACAGACCCTGGTCATAGAACCTGGACTCCCCCGGTTGGATATTTCCTACTCTTCCCTTGGACTTAAGTGGATGATTCACTCTGGATTGGCTTACTCCCTGCTTAGTGACCGTGTGTGTGTGTTTGTGTGTGTGTGACTGATTGTGTGTATGTGTATCAGGATGGAGTGTGTGAGGAGTGTGTTTCTGATGATGTGTGTTTTCCTGTGGAGCTCAGCACACTCAGCCCAGAGTGTCTACCCCAGGATACGACTCTCTCATAAAGGTAGGCATCAGGCACTGGAGTGAGTGTAGACATTGGCTAAGCATCAGCATTAATGACATATCCATGCATTGTACACTAAAGCCCTAACTAGTCAAAGCATGCTTTATGGAAACAAACATTCTTGTTCCAGCTACGTTATAGTACATTGAGAATCAGACAGGTGTGTCAGTGAAAATATGACATGTAGACACCTCTACACAACCCCTGAACTCTCCGACAGAGTCATTTTCCAATTGCTCCATGACATCAATTTGCCATGGGGACGAGCTGATCAATAGTGCATATTGATTGGAACAAATTATATAGAGTTGGAAAACATGATGCAACCTGCAGAAATAAGGTCATGCTCTCCTCAATTGCTCGTGTGTGCCCCTATACAGTAACAGTGAAAAAGGTTTTGACACACCTACTCATTCAAGGGCTTTTCTTTATTTTGACTATTTACTACATTATAGAATAATAGTGAAGACATCAAAACTATGAAATAACACATATGGAATCATGTAGTAACCAAAAAACTGTTAAACAAATCAAACTATATTTTATATTTGAGATTCTTCAAAGTAGCCACCCTTTGCCTTGATGACAGCTTTGCACACTCTTGGCTTTCTCTCAACCAGTTTCACCTGGAATGCTTTTCTAACAGTCTTGAAGGAGTTCCCACATATGCTGAGCACTTGTTGGCTGCTTTTATTTCACTCTGCAGTCCACCTCATCCCAAACCTTCTCAATTGGGTTGAGGTCGGGTGATTGTGGAGGTCAGATATTCTGATGCAGCACTCCATCACTCTCTTTCTTGATCAAATAGCCCTTACACAAGCTGGAGGTGTGTTGGGTCATTGTCCTGTTGAAAAACAAATGATAGTCCCACAATGTGCAAACATGTTGGGATGGCATATCACTGCAGAATGCTATGGTAGCCATGATGGTTAAGTGTGCCTTGAATTTGAAATAAATCAGTGACAGTCACCAGCAAAGCACCGCCACACCATCACCCCTCCTCCTCCATGCTTCACAGTGGGAACCACACATGCAGAGATCATCCTTTCACCTACTCCGCATCTCACAAAGATACAGCGGTTAGAACCAAAAATCTCAAATTTGGACTCATCAGACCAAAGGAGAAATTTCCACCAGTCTAATGTTCATTGCACGTGTTTCTTGGCCCAAGCAAGTCTTTTCTTATTATTGGTGTCCTTTAGTAGTGGTTTCTTTGCAGCAATTCAACCATGAAGGCCTGGTTCACACAGTCTACTCTGAACAGTTGATGTTGAGATGTGTCTGTTGTGAAGTATTTTTTGGGGCTGGTAACTCTAATAAACGTATCCTCTGCAGCAGAGGAAACTCTGTGTCTTCCTTTCCTGTGGCGGTCCTCATGAGAGCCAGTTTTATCATAGCGCTAGATGGTTTTCACGACTGCACTTGAAGTAACTTTAAAAAATGTTGAAATGTTCCTCATTGACTGACATTCATGTCTTTAAGTAATGATGGACTGTCGTTTCTCTTTGCTTATTTGAGCTGTTCTTGCCATAATATGGACGTGGTCTTTTACCAAATAGGGCTACCTTCTGTATACCACTCCTACCTTGTCACAACAGAACTGATTGGCTCAATCATTAAGAAGGAAAGAAATTCCACAAATGAACCTTTAACAAGGCACACCTGTTATTTTAAATGCATTCCAGGTGACTACCTCATGAAGCTGGTTGAGAGAATGCCAAGAGTGTGCAATGCTGTCATCAAGGCAAAGGGTGTCTACTTTAAATAATCCCAAATATGAAATGTATTTTTATTTGTTTAACACTTTTTTTTAGTTACTACATGATTCAAGATGTGTTATTTCATAGTTTTGATGTCTTCACTATTATTCTACAATGTAGAAAATAGTCCAAATAAAGAAAAACCCTTGAATGAGTAGGTGTGTCCAAACTTTTGAATGATACTGTGTAGAGTATCGTTATCTACGGTTAACTAAGACCTACATAGTCTCTGCTGTGAGAAACTGTCAATGAGTATAAAGATGACTCAATGTCAGAGTTTTTAACCTCAGATATGGCATAATGACGATTGTTTAGTGAAGTGTGTGTTTTCTCCCTGACTGTCTTGGGTGCATGTTAGAGTGTTTTTTTTTGTTCTTCTTGTTGTTGAATAGAGAATTGTTTATTTCCTCAGACCACAGTGGTTGGCATTCCACAATGTGGCTTTCTCTACTGTTATACCGGTGGGTTGAGAGATGGGAATACTCCTGAGGGTATAGTGGTGTGTATGCACTGGTGCGTGTGTTTGCATGTGTGTGTCCATTGTGTGTGTGTGTTTTCTCGTCTGTTTATTTAAATAGTATATTTTAGGGATTATGAGGCTCTGACTTTGTAGTAAACACATCTCTTCTCTCTCCACAGTTACTTTAAATTCTATAGCAACAGTAACACAGATAATTCTACATAAAAAAAGGTGTCGGCCATGGTTGAGAGTACGTGTGGAATCTTTATGGTCAATAAATTGTATATGTGTAAGGGGCAGAGGCCTGGAACAGGAATGAACAGTGTGGTCTATCCACATGGCACCCTGCTATGAGTACTCACTGTGCCTGGCTATGGCTTGTCTTTAACAGCAACATTTTCCCTCATCACCACGCTGGTTTAGATACATTCTCACATTGAATTACCTTATTATATAGATGGAGGCAGGAGAAGGAAAGGGAATGGAGAGAGGAGGAAATGAGAGGTAGAAAGTTCATGAATAATTTCAGAAGAGAGAGATGAGGCCGGGAGGCAGGGAAGGAAAGAGAGAAGAGCGAGTGAAGAAATTGAGAGAAAAAGAGAGCAAGGAGATCAACAGGGAGGGAGAGAGTAGAGTTGTTTGGTTAGTGGAGCATGATGGGCAAGTATATTGACAGAGACCCTTGCTGTGTGTTGGGCTTTGCTGATGTGTTCAATCATAAACGCCACAGCAATAACAGTAATAACCCACTGGGCACACCATGTTATTTGAACGTGTAAATGTGGGTAATATTTGGTTGAGATGTTGATCATTGAGATTTCAACCTTTATTCACCCACTCAAAAAGACAGCCTACAGTTATTTTATTTTGGTACTATAGTTGATTATTATACTTGAGGATTAATCAACTACATTTAAATATTGGTGTGAGGTTAAGAACACGTTATGATCAGATTTTCCCAAAACGCACCATGAATTCAACGGGTATTAACACCAATCCATGAAGTGTGTTAAGTAGATGTTTAGAAGTAGTTGCCATTGTGATGTAGGCTTCTTTACATTAAATAAGGATAATAGCCTGAGTCAAGAATAGGAAAAACAAACTGTATCAACCAGAATGCTCTTGAAAAGCACCCCGATACATTTCTACTCATGCTGCAAAATGTATCTTCCAGATTTAGGGTTTATACTACTGTTGGCTATTGTCATTATGTGTATCACAATTAGAGCAGTAACTTGGAACAACATTGGGTAAACCTTTGTCCATGTAAAAACTGTGTCGAAGTCAAGAATGGTTGAAATAAAAGATGTATTGCATCACAAAATAGATTTACCATGCAAAAACATAAATAAAAAAGCCCCAAAATGTATTTCTGTCAGAGGCTTCGGAACAGGCTTCCATGCTTTTCATTTTCATCCCCTTACTCATTGGCCCTCCCACTGCCCCCCTTGCGGTCGGGTGTATATTTCAGGCAGGTTGACATCGGCTGTAGTATTCCTGCCTCTTTGATTCGCCAAGACTCACATCTGCTGTAAAGGGGGGAAACAAATATTATCTAGAGAAGATATTCAAATGTGGTAAAATGTCATGATTTGGATTCCCCTGTACCTACAATGACGCTGCAAAGGTTGGAGTCCTCAAAGGCCCCTTCCTTTTGTTTCCTTTCATATTCATCATTGACATGAGGCCATTTGTCTGGTTTCAGTCTAGAACACAATATAGGTTCTTCACAAGCAACACACCATGACCTCATTTAAAATTGTAACCGATATTTAACAGTTTAGTAGTGCATTACTCTCTTCACCCAGTCCGGGATGTCTTTTCCCCCAGATTTCAGATCAGAGATAAATGTAATTTTACAAAAGGACACTAATGCATTACACCTGTACAGGATTTTAACATCCAGTACTTTATGGCAATAAAGTAAAGAATGTCATTCAATTCATACCATTGAAACATTTAATTTCTCACCATGTATTTTCAAAAATCGTTCTCCATTAGCTTCTCTTCCATCTTTAGTAAATCTTCCTCCGTTTCGTTCAGGTTCAAATGTAAATCCTCAACCGGACTAGGTGCGACTGTCTTTAAGAGGTCACGGATCTCACAAAGGAGATATATGCCTCTTGAAAGTCTGAAACAAGGTAGTTGTTATGCAGGTGAATGAGGACCCAAAAGCGACTTGGCGAAAACAGAGTTTTTAATCCAGTTAAGTAACTTTACAATCAAAAGGCATAATTCTACTCGTAATGACGAGAACAGACTGGAGACTTGATCAAGAACTGCAGGTTGCCTCGGGAAGGCACTTGAACGTAGCAGACTCAGACACCTGCTCACCACGCAGCATCTGAGGGAAACACGACACGACAGGGCGATACATAGACACAGCACGGTGAACAATAGACAATGATCCGACAGGGCAGGAACGGAAAACAAGGGGAGAAATAGGGACTCTAATCAGGGAAAAAGATATGGAACAGGTGTGGGAAGACTAAATGATTGATTAGGGGAATAGGAACAGCTGGGAGCAGGAACGGAGCGATAGAGAGAAGAGAGAGAGGGAGGAAGAGAGAAAGAGGGGAACGAACCTAAAAAGACCAGCAGGGGGAAAACGAACAGAGGGAAAAGCAAAATGACAAGACAAAATAAGACAAAACATGACAGTAGTTTTACATTTGTTCACTTCCAAGTATAAACAGCTTAATTTTAATATCATTAAAAATGGTTTAAAAAGAAATGTGTCATACTTGCTTCTGGCGTAGGAAAAGGGTCTGATCCTTTGCAATGCTTTGGTGAGGGGGATCTCTCATCTGAAGAGGCAGAAGCAGAGTCTCACACATGACCAAACCCTGGAGCATGAAAGCTCAACATTTTCTGCAATAAAATATTGGACATCATGGCAATTCTTGGTAAAATTAGAATGCCTTCCCCAAATACATCATGAGAAATAGGAGTGGCCTTAAAAGTTGTGAAGGATCCTCTCACTATAATCACTTGGTGGCTTGCGCTGCATTTTAGTTTGCCATTTCTCTATCCCCACACTTGGTGGCTTGTGTGGTGTTTTAGTTTGCCATTTCTCTATCCCCACACTTGGTGGCTTGTGTGGTGTTTTAGTTTGCCATTTCTCTATCCCCACACTTGGTGGCTTGTGTGGTGTTTTAGTTTGCCATTTCCCCTCACCACTAATACTTGGTGGCTTGCAGGGGCTTTAGCCTTTTGCTTCTTAGTGGCACTGGCTTTCTGGTGTGTCGGAGCAGATTTGAGTTGGGGCTTGGGTTGGCCTACAAAAATAACACATGCAAGTGTAACATAACGTCCAGCATATTTCTACATAAATTAGTAAGGCAAACTAAACACAATCTAATTTTACCAAACTTTTATTAACCAACGTTTGAAATGGAGAGTTTCATACTTGCGTCTGTCACAGGAAAATGGTCTGATCCTTTGCAGCGATTTGGTGAGGGGGATTCCACAATTAAGAAGTCAGAAAGAGACCATGCCCTAATGCTCCAGGGTTAAGCCATGTGAGAGACAAAGAGAATTTGCTGTAAGAAAAGGTTGGACAACATCATGCCAATTGTTTTTCAAATTAGAATAGCTTTCTGAGACAAAATGATCAAGAGTAAGGAGTTGGCTTAAATTGTGAAGATTGGTCCTCACCGTCATTACTTGGTGGCTTGTGCTGTGTTTTAGCCTTTTGCTCCTTGGTAGCAGTGGCACAGATTCTGGTTCATCAGGGCAAATTTTGATGGGGCGCTTGGGTAGACCTTTCCCTGAAAATAAACATGCAAGTGTAAAATACCATCCAGCCTTTTTCTACAAACATTTGTCATGGTTTTTTTTTTAAAGTGGAAGACTTAAAAAGTAAACCTAAACACATTACCAAACATTAAAGCAAAATTCTACAACAGAATAGGGGCTTGGGTGTTAACCTCCCAAGCCCCTACCCCCTAGCCTGGTGATCCAGATGGATGCCAGCTCAGTTTCACGTATGTTTCACTACACTAACAATGGTGAAAAATGGAGTGATTCTGTCTGGGTTGAGGCTACCTTCACACACACTTGTAGATTTGAAAGGATCAGTTAAAGTAATGCTGTAAAATGTCCTCCCAGTCAATAAAAAGGCAAGACGGTTGTTCAGTGGTTAGGGTTTAGGGACAAGGGGCTGATTAGTAATCAGCATTGCAGGCTACTATACTTACGTACTGTAACTTGGAGGAAGTAGTTGCGGGTGGTGGGATTCTAAACACAACAGAATAAAAAGATACAGAATAAAAACAGATACAGAATGAAAACCATGCCAAGCAAATTGAATTTACACAAACTGTCAAATTGTGTTAAAACATAACCATTACAAATAATTGTAATGTACTTATCTTTCTGTTTCTCTTGGAGATCTCCACTTCACTGGCTTTGGGGATTGACATCTTCACATTGCTGTTTTGATTCTGAATGGTGGGGTGAGGTTTCAAACTATTGCACAGTCATTTTTAACAACCAGCAGTTTTCACTTGTTGCATTTTTAAGCATAATGCATCTTCCATTTAACCAATGGCAGTTTTATCCTCAGAAGCTGGAATGACTTCCATTTAAGAGAGTGTGTGGACCAATCATTTATTACTTTGTCATATGTATTTTGGGGCCACCACACAGTTTGGTCTTTGATCCAGTACTCTGCAATAACATCTACTTCCTTCTAATTTTCCATCAACACAGCATTATGGCCCACATCCTCTGAGATTAGAACCTGGGGAAATACAGACAATATAATAGAAAGTACTGACACTACAAACCATGACAATGTATAACGCAAGGAGGCCAAGATGCAAAAACAATAGAATTAATTTAATCCGTGCTTGAAATAATACAAAAAAGGAATGGCGCATACCGTATGTTTTGGTCTCATACCTTCATCCGTGCTGTACAAACAAATCAAGAAGACACGTACTTAAGTCACACCTGCTGTGCATAACAGGCGCAACAGGTACAAGCAGATAGTGGATTAGAGACTTGCGAATGGGGAGTCAATGCATATTAACAAGGACTATAGTATAAGAGTATCAAAAATGGACAATTTAAATGTCACATATAATCTATTGCTTCTGACATTGTAATGTGGCCCAGACGGTTGTCTCTTTCCGGCTGGCTTCCGGGTTGGATGCGCAGTGTGTTAAGAAGCAGTGCGGCTTGGTTGGGTTGTGTATCGGAGGACGCATGACTTTCAACCTTTGTCTTTCCCGAGCCCATACGGGAGTACGATGAGACAAGATAGTAGCTACTACAACAATTGGATACCATGAAATTGGGGAGAAAAAAGGGGTAAAATTCAAAAAAAGGAAAAAAAAGACAAAAAAGACAAAAAAAAGAAACAGGAATCTGGTTGATATCTCATTCACTGCTCAATAGGGACGCATAGGAACGCAGAGCTTTCTAAATAAGAGTCCCTTCCTGATTGGATTTTTCTCAAGCTTTCGCCTGCAATATCACTTCTGTTATACTCACAGACAGTATTTTTACAGTTTTGGAAACTTTAGAGTGTTTTCTATCCTAAGCTATCCTCTATCCTATATGCATATTCTAGCATCTTGTCCTGACAAAATAGCCCGTTTACTTTGGGAATGTTATTTTTCCAAAAATGAAAATAGTGCTGTCATGCAGGTAAAAGAGGACCCAAAAGCGACTTAACAGAAACAGAGTTTAATAATGTTCAAAACGGAATAACTGACATCCTCTAGATTTGTAGAGGGGAAAACAACTGGAGAAGCGGCCACAGACTGCAGGTCGCTTCGGGTAGGCGCAGGCCGTAGTCGACTGAGACACCTGCTCACACGCAGCGTCTGATGAAGGCACAAAACACGACAGGACAGGGTGATACACAATCACGGCAAAAAACACGACAGGACAGGGCGAAACGCAATCACAGCATGGTGAATACAATACAAGGAACCGACGGAACAGGAACGGATCACAAAGGAATAAATAGGGAGTCTAATCAGGGGAAAGGATCGGGAACAGGTGTGGGAAGACTAAATGATGATTAGGGGAATAGGAACAGCTGGGAGCAGGAACGGAACGACAGAGAGAAGAGAGAGCGAGAGAGTGAGAGAGGGAGGGGAGAGAGAAGGATAGAACCAAACAAGACCAGCAGAGGGAAACGAATAGCATGGGGAGCACAGGGACAAGACATGACAATAAATGACAAACATGACAGTACCCCCCACTCACCGAGCGCCTCCTGGCGCACTCGAGGAGGAATCCTGGCGGCAACGGAGGAAATCATCGATGAGCGAACGGTCCAGCACGTCCCGAGACGGAACCCAACTCCTCTCCTCAGGACCGTAACCCTCCCAATCCACTAGGTATTGGTGACCCCGTCCCGAGAACGCATGTCCATAATTTTATGTACCTTGTAAATAGGTGCGCTCTCGACAAGGACGGGAGGGGGAGGGAAGACGAACGGGGGTGCGAAGAAAGGGCTTAACACAGGAGACATGGAAGACAGGATGGACGCGACGAAGATGTCGCGGAAGAAGCAGTCGCACAGCGACAGGATTGACGACCTGGGAGACACGGAACGGACCAATGAACCGCGGAGTCAACTTACGAGAAGCTGTCGTAAGAGGAAGGTTGCGAGTGGAAAGCCACACTCTCTGGCCGCAACAATACCTTGGACTCTTAATCCTGCGTTTATTGGCGGCTCTCACCGTCTGTGCCCTGTAACGGCAAAGTGCAGACCTCACCCTCCTCCAGGTGCGCTCACAACGTTGGACAAACGCTTGAGCGGAGGGAACGCTGGACTCGGCAAGCTGGGATGAGAACAGAGGAGGCTGGTAACCCAGACTACTCTGAAACGGAGATAACCCGGTAGCAGACGAAGGAAGCGAATTGTGAGCGTATTCTGCCCAGGGGAGCTGTTCTGCCCAAGACGCAGGGTTTCTGAAAGAAAGGCTGCGTAGTATGCGACCAATCGTCTGATTGGCCCTCTCTGCTTGACCGTTAGACTGGGGATGAAACCCGGAAGAGAGACTGACGGACGCACCAATCAAACGACAGAACTCCCTCCAAAACTGTGACGTGAATTGCGGACCTCTGTCTGAAACGGCGTCTAACGGGAGGCCATGAATTCTGAATACATTCTCAATAATGATTTGTGCCGTCTCCTTAGCGGAAGGAAGTTTAGCGAGGGGAATGAAATGTGCCGCCTTAGAGAACCTATCGACAACCGTCAGAATCACAGTCTTCCCCGCAGACAAAGGCAGACCGGTAATGAAGTCTAAGGCAATGTGAGACCATGGTCGAGAAGGAATGGGGAGCGGTCTGAGACGACCGGCAGGAGGAGAGTTACCCGACTTAGTCTGCGCGCAGTCCGAACAGGCAGCCACGAAACGGCGCGTGTCACGCTCCTGAGTCGGCCACCAAAAGCGCTGGCGAATAGACGCAAGAGTGCCTCGAACACCGGGATGACCCGCTAACTTGGCAGAGTGAGCCCACTGAAGAACAGCCAGACGAGTGGAAACAGGAACGAAAAGGAGGTTACTAGGACAAGCGCGGCGACGCAGTGTGCGTGAGTGCTTGCTTAACCTGTCTTTCAATTCCCCAGACTGTTAACCCGACAACACGCCCATAAGGAAGAATCCCTCGGGATCAGTAGAAGCCACAGAAGAACTAAACAGACGGGATAAGGCATCAGGCTTGGTGTTCTTGCTACCCGGACGGTAAGAAATCACAAACTCGAAACGAGCGAAAAACAACGCCCAACGAGCTTGACGGGCATTAAGTCGTTTGGCAGAACGGATGTACTCAAGGTTCTTATGGTCTGTCCAAACGACAAAAGGAACGGTCGCCCCCTCCAACCACTGTCGCCATTCGCCTAGGGCTAAGCGGATGGCGAGCAGTTCACGGTTACCCACATCATAGTTGCGCTCAGATGGCGACAGGCGATGAGAAAAATAAGCGCAAGGATGAACCTTATCGTCAGACTGGAAGCGCTGGGATAGAATGGCTCCCACGCCTACCTCTGAAGCGTCAACCTCGACAATGAATTGTCTAGTGACGTCAGGAGTAACGAGGATAGGAGCGGACGTAAAACGTTCTTTTAGAAGATCAAAAGCTCCCTGGGCGGAACCGGACCACTTAAAACACGTCTTGACAGAAGTAAGAGCTGTGAGAGGGGCAGCAACTTGACCGAAATTACGAATGAAACGCCGATAGAAATTAGCGAAACCTAAAAGCGCTGCAACTCGACACGTGACCTTGAACGGGCCAATCACTGACAGCTTGGACCTTAGCGGAATCCATCTGAATGCCTTCAGCGGAAATAACGGAACCGAGAAAAGTAACGGAGGAGACATGAAAAGAGCACTTCTCAGCCTTTACGTAGAGACAATTCTCTAAAAGGCGCTGTAGAACACGTCGAACGTGCTGAACATGAATCTCGAGTGACGGAGAAAAAATCAGGATATCGTCAAGATAGACAAAAACAAAAATGTTCAGCATGTCTCTCAGAACATCATTAACTAATGCCTGAAAAACAGCTGGCGCATTGGCGAGACCGAACGGCAGAACCCGGTACTCAAAATGCCCTAACGGAGTATTAAACGCCGTTTTCCACTCGTCCCCCTCTCTGATGCGCACGAGATGGTAAGCGTTACGAAGGTCCAACTTAGCAAAGCACCCGGCTCCCTGCAGAATCCCGAAGGCCGATGACACAAGGGGAAGCGGACAACGACTCTCAACCGTCATGTCATTCAGCCCTCGACAATCCACGCAGGGGCGCAGAGCACCGTCCTTCCTCCCAACAAAAAAGAACCCCGCCCCGGCCGGAGAGGAAGAAGGCACTATGGTACCGGCGTCAAGAGACACAGACAAATAATCCTCGAGAGCCCCACGCTCGGGAGCCGACAGAGAGCACAGTCCACCTCGAGGAGGAGTGGTCCCCGGAAGGAGATCAACACCACAATCACACGACCGGCGAGGAGGAAGGGAGCTGGCTCGGGACCGACCGAAGACCGTGCGCAGATCACGACACTCCTCCGGCACTCCCGCCAAATCGCCAGGCTCCTCCTGAGAAGCAGGGACAGAAGAAACGGGAGGGATGGCAGACATCAAACACCCCACATGACAAGAAACGCTCCAGGATAGGACAGAATCCACCAGACCAACCAACAGAAGGACCACGACATACAAGCCAGGGGTGACCCAAAACAACAGGTGCAAACGGCGAACGGAAAATCAAAAAAGACACAGTCTCACCGTGGTTACCAGACACTGTGAGAGTTAAAGGTAGTGTCTCAAATTTGATACTGGGAAGATGACTACCATCTAAGGCAAACATGGGCGTAGGCCTGTCTAACGGTCTGAAAGGAATGTTATGTTTCCGAGCCCATGCTTCGTCCATGAAACAACCCTCAGCCCCAGAGTCAATCAAAGCACTGCATGTAGCACCCGAACCGGTCCAGCGTAGATGGACCGACATAGTAGTACAAGATCTAGATGAAGGGACCTGAGTAGTAGCGCTCACCAGTAGCCCTCCGCTTACTGATGGGCTCTGGCCTCTTACTGGACATGAAATAACAAAATGTCCAGCAACTCCGCAATAGAGGCACAGGCGGTTGGTGATCCTCTGTTCCCTCTCCTTATTCGAGATGCGAATCCCTCCCAGCTGCATGGGCTCAGTCTCAAAGCCAGAGGAGGGAGATGGTTGCGATGCGGAGCAGGGAAACACCGCTGATGCGAGCTCTCCTCCACGAGCCCGGTGACGAAGATCTACCCGTCGTTCTATGCGGATGGCGAGAGCAATCAAAGAGTCCACATCTGAAGGAACCTCCCGGGAGAGAATCTCATCCTTAACCGCTGCGTGGAGTCCCTCCAGAAAACGAGCGAGCAGCGCCGGCTCGTTCCACTCACTAGAGGCAGCAAGAGTGCGAAACTCAATGGAATAATCCGTTATGGACCGTTCACCTTGGCATAAGGAAGCCAGGGCCCTAGAAGCCTCCTCACCAAAAACTGAACGGTCAAAAACCCGAATCATCTCCTCTTTAAAGTTCTGGAATCTGTTAGAGCAATCAGCCCTTGCCTCCCAGATAGCTGTGCCCCATTCTCGAGCCCGGCCAGTAAGGAGTGAAATCACGTAAGCAACCCGAGCTCTCTCTCTAGAGTATGTGTGGGGTTGGAGAGAGAACACAATCTCACACTGCGTGAGAAAGGAGCGGCACTCAGTGGGCTGCCCGGAGTAGCAAGGTGGGTTATTAACCCTGGGTTCTGGAGGCTCGGCAGGCCAGGGAGTAACAGGTGGCACGAGACGTAGACTCTGGAACTGTCCAGAGAGGTCGGAAACCTGAGCGGCCAGGTTCTCCACGGCATGGCGAGCAGCAGACAATTCCTGCTCGTGTCTGCCGAGCATGGCTCCTTGGAACTCGACGGCAGTGTAACGAGCGTCTGAAGTCGCTGGGTCCATTCCTTGGTCGGTTCCTTCTGTCATGCAGGTAAAAGAGGACCCAAAAGCGACTTAACAGAAACAGAGTTTAATAATGTTCAAAACGGAATAACTGACATCCTCTAGATTTGTAGAGGGAAAACAACTGGAGAAGCGGCCACTGACTGCAGGTCGCCGGGTAGGCGCAGGCCGTAGTCGACTGAGACACCTGCTCACACGCAGCGTCTGATGAAGGCACAAAACACGACAGGACAGGGTGATACACAATCACGGCAAAAAACACGACAGGACAGGGCGAAACGCAATCACAGCATGGTGAATACAATACAAGGAACCGACGGAACAGGAACGGATCACAAAGGAATAAATAGGGAGTCTAATCAGGGGAAAGGATCGGGAACAGGTGTGGGAAGACTAAATGATGATTAGGGGAATAGGAACAGCTGGGAGCAGGAACGGAACGACAGAGAGAAGAGAGAGCGAGAGAGTGAGAGAGGGAGGGGGAGAGAGAAGGATAGAACCAAACAAGACCAGCAGAGGGAAACGAATAGCATGGGGAGCACAGGGACAAGACATGACAATAAATGACAAACATGACAAGTGCCCCCTAGATTCAACAGGTTTTAAGAAGCCCTCCTGTTCTCCACTCATTACTTCTATTAACTGCACCTGTTTGAACTCGTTACCTGTATAAAAGACACCTGTCCACACACTCAATCAAACAGACTCCAACCTCTCCACAATGGCCAAGACCAGACAGCTGTGTAAGGACATCAGGGATAAAATTGTAGACCCGCACAAGGCTGGGATGGGCTACAGGACAATAGGCAAGCAGCTTGGTGAGAAGGCAACAACTGTTGGCGCAATTATTAGAAAATGGAAGAAGTTCAAGATGACGGTCAATCACCCTCGGTCTGGGGCTCCATGCAAGATCTCACCTCGTGGGGCATCAATGATCATGAGGAAGGTGAGGGATCAGCCCAGAACTACACGGCAGGAAAGAAAGGAATGAAAGAATGAAAGAAATGAAAGAAGTTTCGAACCAGGCTATCTGCCTGGCCAAGCTCAGCAATCGGGCGAGAAGAGCCTTGGTCAAGAAGGTGACCAAGAACCTGATGGTCACTCTGACAGAGCTCCAGAGTTCCTCTGGAGATGGGAGAACCTTCCAGAAGAACAACCGTCTTTGCAGCACTCCACCAATTAGGCCTTTATGCTAGAGTGGCCAGAAGTAAAAGGCACTCTCCTCAGTAAAAGGCACATGACAGCCCACTTGAAGTTTGCCAAAAAAATAAAATAAATGACACTCAGAATATAATAAACAAAACTCTCATGCCGTGCGGTAGCAGAGAGAAAAGTCTATGACTTGTGTGGCTGGAGTCTGACAATTTTTTTACCCTTCCTCTGACACCACCTGGTATAGAGGTCGTGGATGGCAGGCAGTTTCCATACCAAGTGGGGATGCAAGCAGTCAGCTCTTGATAGCGCAGCTGTATACCTTTTTGAGGATCTGAAGATCTCACTTATTTTCAGCCTCCTAAGTCGGAATAGGCATTGCTGTGCCCTCTTCACAACTGTTTTGGTGTGTTTGACCATGATAGATCCAATGATCACCTCCTTTGTCTTGCTCACGTTAAGGAATAGGTTGTTGTCCTGGCACCACACTGCCAGGGCTCTGACCTCCTCCCTATAGGCTGTCTCATTGTCGTTGGTGATCAGCCCTACCACTGTTGTGTCATCTGAAAACTTGGTGTCCATGACCACGCATCCGTGGGTGAACTGGGAGTACAGGAGGGCACTAAGCACACACCCCTAAGGGTACACAGTGCTGTGGGTCAGCATGGCGGATGTGTTGTTGCCTACCCTCACCACCTGGGGGCTGCCCTTCAGGAAGTCCAGGATCCAGTTGCAGAGGGAGGTGTTCAGTCCCAGGGTTATTATATTTGTGATGAGCTTGGTTTGCACTATGGTGTGGAGAGTTTTCAACATATACATAGTTTTGATGATTACGGTGAAAATGATGTAACAACCTGTTAGTCAGGTTAAGTCATTGTATTTCAGTTTAAGTTTAACCTAAATTCAATCTTTGCAATTCTGTTTGAAATTATATAAAAACACTACTGGTTGAGGACTTTTTGAAAATCCAAATAGGTTTCAAACATAGATCCAAAGTCACAATATGTTGAAACAAAGTTGATTCAACCAGTTTGTGTATAGTGGAAACATTTATATTTCACCCAAGTCATTACTAGCCTGGGGTAGAGGAGCTGCTCTGAGTGTCAGACAGACAGACAGACAGACAGACAGACAGACAGACAGACAGACAGACAGACAGACAGACAGACAGACAGACAGACAGACAGACAGACAGACAGACAGACAGACAGACAGACAGACAGACAGACAGACAGACAGACAGACAGACAGACAGACAGACAGACAGACAGACAGACAGACAGACAGACAGACAGACAGACAGACAGACAGACAGACAGACAGACAGACAGACAGACAGACAGATGGAGGAAGACATTCTCCAAAGGGAGAGGTGTCTCTGTGACTGACATTCACTTAACCACAGGAAATGAGAGAGAGGAGAGGAGAGAGTAGATAGTGGGCACTGGAACAGGCTTGAGGCTACTATCACAGTCAACCCTGAACTTCTTCCATCCCGCCTTTCTCTCTCTCTCTGCTGTAGCATGTTCTGGCTGGTAGAACATTCTGTAGAAGCCTGCTGGCTTATCCTATCATAATGGAATGAAAAACTTCTACGCTTTAATGTGTCTCATGGTCTCTGCCTGCATTTACACCCACCGACATACCCACCGACACACACACACCGACACACACACACCGACACACACACACACACACACACACACACACACACACACACACACACACACACACACACACACACACACACACACACACACACACACACACACACACACACACACACACACACACACACACACACACACACACACACACACACACACAAATAGCGGGAATGCTTTAATGTGTGTAGGCCTTGAAGGCAGATCAGGGAGATAGAGGTATGTGATTAAAGTCTTTGTTTGTAGCCCTAAGGAGCTGAACTATCACAATATTATCATAATATCTGCTAGCCAGGAGAACAGGGTGGAGGAGAGGACTAATGCAATCTAACTGGTTGGTTTTATCTGGATGTGGACCCGGTTTATGTCTGGTTCACAGGTGCTATACTATAGAGATCAATAGAATCTGCCCTTTAGATCTGTGGAAATACGCTCTCGAATGGACACACTCCAGGAATGCATTTACAGGTCAGAGTTCTTTTGGGAATGTCATCAGAGCTTCCAAGGTCATCCATATGGATCCTTCAGAGCTCTGCATTGACATTCCATCTTAGTTTCTGTAAAGGTTCATGTTATCATTATCTCTCTCGTCTCTTCCATTCCATTCCACTCATCTCATCCTCTCTCCTCTCCTGTAACTCTTCTCTGAACATTTCACCACACGTGTAGGATCACTTATTTTCCAACACTGGTGATATTTCCCGTCGAACTCAATTGACTTTCATAATAATCAGCTTAGAAAATCTCCTTTTGTATCGTGTTACAATCACAGACTGTCTCCAGTTTCCAGAGAAGAACAGACCTTAAGCCCTGCATGCAGCTCCTCCAAAGACCTTAAATTCACTTTATGAGAGCCTAATACACTCTCGTTGGGCCTGGCTTTCCGCCAATCAAAACCTTTAATCCTCGTGCTTCCATCGCCACATCTGAATGACTGTCTAAAGATGGCAGCCAGAGGGATGATCTAACCATAGAATTGTAATGACTAGAAAGGACATCCTCACAAAATAAAAATAAAAACACTAACAGAGCCTTAGAATACATTATATGTCTGAAATGATATGCGGACTTGCATTATCTGCATATTGTATCCCTGTAATGAACTCTTCCCGGGTAAAACAAGCATTCCGTTATGCTGTATGTCTAATGAGAGGTTGTTACTGCTGGCATGTGTCAGAGTCATGGTGGGGTGGAGGCAGCGAGCCAAATGAAGAGGCGGAGGGAGACAAGGAGCCAAAACATGATTTATCTCTCTTCTACCATCTCCATCTATATCTGTCCTCACGCTTAGCTTGAAACAGGAGCTTCACTAGAATTCCAACACACAGTTTTATAGAGCTTCAATCTGGTTATTAGCTAAATAAATACCCGAGACTGGCAGACATTGGACTAATCTATTGGAGTATTGGAGGATGTTCACATTGTTATTAATTGTGAATAACATGAATTGTCTTTTTATAACTGGGAACCATGGCCAAACCTGTCATGTCAATGTGAATCCAACATATCCTCCTTCCACTAGCAGTTAGCTCTCCATATCGGCATGTTCTCTAGGCATTGCAGATTGGATCTTCTGATTCATACATTCCGACCTGGGTTCAATCCTAACTGTCACCACAGCCGCATAATGGCTACCTGTACAGAGGCTTTCCCCATTGAATGTGTTTAAAGAAAGCATTTTGAGTTTATGAATCTCATAAAACTCTGAGCAAAAGTTGTTACAGGGATTGAAAGTGATAGGTACTCCTCTGCATCTTCTGTTCACAGGGAAAAGTATTATTCTACCACACAGTAATGTCCAATCCATCAGAGAATTATGAAAATTGTCTGCTCCAATTCCTCAGAAATAACATCAGACACCAAGTGTAATATAGAGAGACAGACGGGCAAGACTGCTAAAATATATTTTCGTGAAATGTGTCTGATTTGAATAGCCAAAATGTATTTCTGCTGAAGACCACAGAACTGACTTAACATCTGACAAAAATTGGGATACTTCAAACAGTATCTCTGCCAAATTAATATTTATTTAGAAAGCATAATGAATTTGTAACATTGGTACATATTTTTTCTTAAACCTCCAATTGTCCTTGCATGGGGAATTAAGTGTCCAGATGATAATGTCATATTGTTTAGACATTGCTAATGTCAGACATGTTCACTTAAAAAAAACTCCTGTCTCTGCCCTGTTGTAGTGGAACATTTTCCCCTCAGACAACTCAAACAGTGAGTTGCTAAAAGCCCTCATGGCCCATACTTAACCAGGACACTACTTAAACCACATATACTATACCTATTACATACATCCACACAGTTAAAAGCACACAGTATATACACTATGGACAGCTGCTTGTCGAACATCTCATTCCAAAATCAAGGGCAATAATATGGAGTTTGTCCACCCTTTGCTTCTATAACAGCCTCCACTCTCCTGGGAAGGCTTTCAACTAGACGTTGGAACATTGCTGAGGGGACTTGATTCCGTTCTGCCACAAGAGCATTAGTGAGGTCGGCACTGATGTTAGAGGATTAGGCCTGGCTGGAAGTCGGCATTCCAAATCATCCTAATGATGTTCGTTGGGGTTGAGGTCAGGGCTCTGTGCAGGCCAGTCAAGTTCTTCCACACCGATCTCGACAAACCATTTCTGTATGGCCCTCAATTTGTGCACGGGGGTATTGTCATGCTGAAACAGGAAAGGCTTCCCCAAACTGTTGCCACAAAGTTGGAAGCACAGAACCATCTAGAATGTTAGTGTGTGCTATAGCGTGACGATGTCCCTTCACTGGAACTAAGGGGCCTAGCCCGAACCATGAAAAACAGCCACAGACCATTATTCCTCCTCCACCAAACTTTACAGTTGGTACTATGCATTCGGGCAGTTAGTGTTCTCCTGTCATCGACCAAACCCAGATTTGTCCGTCGGACTGCCAGATGGTGAAGCATGATTCATCACTCCAGAGAACGCATCTCCATAGTCCAATTGCGGCTAGCTTTACACCACTCCAGCCGACTCTTGGCATTGCGCAAGGTGATCTTAGGCTTGTGTGTGGCTGCTCAGCCAAGGAAACTCATTTCATGAAGCAACTGATGAACAGTTATTGTGCTGACGTTGCTTCCAGAGGAAGTTTGGAACTCCGTAGTGAGTGTTGCATTCGAGAACAGACATTTTTTACACGTTACGCACTTCAGCACTCAGTGGTCCCAATCTTTGAGCTTGTGTGGCCTACCACTTCGCAGCTGAGCAATTGTTGCTCCTAGACGTTTCCATTTCACAATAACAGCACTTACAGTTGGTCGGAGAAGCTCTAGCGGGTCAGACATTTGACGAACTGACTTGTTGAACAGGTGAAATCCTACAACGGTGCCTTGTTGAAACTCACTGAGCTCTTCAGTAACACCATTTTACTGCCAATGTTTGTCTATGGAGAATGCATGGTTAAATGCTCGATTTTTACACCTGTCAGCAATGGGTGTGACTGAAACAACCAAATCCTTTAATTTGAAGATGTGTTCATATGCTTTTGTATATATATAGTGTGACATATATATATATATATATATATATATATATATATACAGTTGAAGTTGGAAGTTTACATACACTTAGGCTGGAGTCATTAAATCTCGTTATTCTACCATTCCACAAATTTCATGTTAACAAACTATAGTTTTGGCAAGTCGGATAGGACATCTAGTTTGTGCATGACACAAGTAATTTGACTGTGCCTTTAAACAGCTTGGAAAATTCGAGAAAATTATGTCATGGCTTTAGAAGCTTCTGATATGCTAATTTACATCATTTGAGTCAATTGGAGGTGTAGCTGTGGATGTGTTTCAAGGCCTACCTTCAAACTCAGTGCCTTGTTGCTTGACATCATGGGGAAATCAAAAGAAATCAGCCAAGACCACAGAAAAAAAATTGGAGACCTCCACAAGTCTGGTTCATCCTTGGGAGCAATTTCCAAACGCCTGAACGTTCCACGTTCATCTGTACAAACAATAGTACACAAGTATAAACACCATGAGCCGTCATACCGCTCAGGAAGGAGATGCGTTCTGACTGTTTGGCCATAATGACCATCGTTAGGTTTGGAGGAAAAAGGGGGAGGCTTGCAAGCCGAAGAACGCTATCCCAACGTGAAGCACGGGGGTGGCAGTGTCATTTTGTGGGGGTGCTTAGTTGCAGGAGGGATTGGTGCACTTCACAAAATAGATGGCATCATGAGAAGGGAAAGACTGTCAGGAAGTTAAAGCTTGGTCGCAAATGGGTCTTCCAGATGGACAATGACCCCAAGCATACTCCCAAAGTTGAGGCAAAATGGCTTAAGGACAACAAAGTCAAGGTATTGGAGTGGCCATCACAAAGCCCTGACCTCATCCTAGAGAACTTTTGTGGGCAGAACTGAAAAGGCGTGTGCGAGCAAGGAGGTCTAGAAACCTGACTCAGTTACACCAGCTTTGTCAGGAACAATGGGCCAAAATTCACCCAACTTTTTGTGGGAAGCCTGTGGGAGGATACCCGAAACGTTTGACCCAGGTTAAACAATTTAAAGGCAATTTGATCAAATACTAATTGAGTGTATGTAAACTTCTGACCCCCTGGGGATGTGATGAAAGAAATAAAAGCTGAAATAAATAATTCTCTCTACTATTATTCTGACATTTCACATTCTTAAAATAAAGTGCTGATCCTAACTGACCTAAGACAGGGAGTGTTTACTAGGATTAAATTCAGGATTTGTGGAAAAACTGAGTTTAAATGTATTTGGCTAAGGTGTATGTAAACATATGACTTCAACTGTATATATATATATATATATATATATATATATATATATATATATATATATATATATATATATATATATATATATATATATATATATACACACAGTGCCTTCGGAAAGTTTTCAGACCCCTTGACTTTTTACACATTTTGTTACGTTTCAACCTTATTCTAAAATGGATTAAATAATAAAACATCCTCAGCATTCTACAAACAAAACCCCATAATGACAAAGAAAAAACAAGTTTTAAGACATTTTTGCATAAACAGAAATATTGTATTTACATTGCTATTCAGACCCTTTGCTATGAGACTCGAATTTGAGCTCAGGTGAATCCTGTTCCAATTGATCAGCCTTGAGATGTTTCTACAACTTGATTGGAGTCCACCTGTAGTATATTCTAGTGGTTGGACATGATTTGGAAAGGCACACACCTGTCTATGTAGGGTCCCACATTTGACGGTGCACGTCAGAGCAAAAACCAAGCCATGAGGTCGAAGGAATTGTCCGTAGAGCTCCGAGACAGTTTTGTGTCGAGGCAAAGATCTGGGTAAGGGTACCAAAATCTTTCTGCAGCATTGAAGGTCCCCAAGAACACAGTGGCCTCTATCATTTTTAAATGTAAGAAGTTTGGAACCACGAAGACTCTTCCTAGAGCTGGGCGCCCAGCCAAACTGAGCCATCGGGGGAGATGGGCCTTGGTCAGGGTGGTGACCAAGAACCCAATGCTCGCTCTGACAGAGCTCCAGAGCTCCTCTGTGGAGATGGGAGAACCTTCCAGAAGTACAACCATCTCTGCAGCACTCCACCAATCAGGCATTTATTGTAGAATGGCCAGACAGAAGCCACTACTTAGTAAAATGCACATGACAGCCCACTTGGAGTTTGCCTAAAGACACCTAAAGTCTCTCAGACCATAAGAAACAAGATTATCTGGTCTTATGAAAGCAAGATTGAACTCTTTGGACTGAATGCCAAGCGTCACATCTGGAGGAAACCTGGCACCATCCCTACAGGGAAGTATTGTGGTTGCAGCATCATGCTGTGTCAATGTTTTTCAGTGGCAGGGACTGGGGCTCGGAGGAAGGTTCACCTTCCAACATGACAACGACTCAACAGCCAAGACACCTCAGGACTGGCTTTTGGACAAGTCTCTGAATGTCCTTGAATGGCCCAGCCAGAGCCAGGACTTGAATCCGATCAAACATCTTTGGAGAGACCTGAAAGAGCTTGAGAAGATCTGCAGAGAAGAATGAGAGAAACTCCCCAAATACAATTGTGCACCGGGGCCTCCCACTCTTCTTTCTATTCTGGTGAGAGATAGTCTGCACTGTTCTGTGAAAGGAGTAGTACACAGCCTTGTACAAGATCTTCAGTTTCTTGGATATTTCTCATATGGAATAGCCTTCATTTCTCAGAATAAGAATAGACTGATGAGTTTCAGAAGGAAGGTCTTTGTTTCTGGCCATTTTGAGCCTGTAATTGAACCCACATATCCGGATGCTCCAGATACTCAATTAGTCTAAAGAATGTCAGTTGTATTGCTTCTTTAATCAGAACAACAGTTTTCAGCTGTGCTAACATAATTGCAAAAGGGTTTTCTAATGATCAATTAGCCTTTTAAAATTATAAACTTGGATTAGCTAACACAATGTGCCATTGGAACACAGGAGTGATGGTTCCTGATAATGGGCCTCTGTACACATATGTAGATATTCCATAAAAAATCAGCCATTTCCAACTACAATAGTCATTTACAACATTAACAATGTCTACACTGTATTTTTGTTCAATTTGATGTTATTTTAGTGGACAAACAATTTGCTTTTCTTTCAAAAACAAGGACATTTCTAAGGTGACCCTAAACTTCTGCATGGTAGTGTATATATACTGTATGTGTGTTAAGCATATTTTAAACCACTTCAGAGTGCCTTCTACAATAGGGCGAGACGACATCAGCTGTCTTTACTATAAGGTTTTACTGCGTGGAAGTATGTTGGAAATATTTAAGGTATATGTGGTTTAAGCAGTGTAGTGGTGAAGTATGGCCGATGAAAGCTTTTAGCAGCTCACTGTTGGAGTTGTCTGAGAGGAACATTTTTCATTACAAAATGTTAGCGACAGCAGTTTATCTTAGTGTCTGACACTAATCTTAATGTCTGACATTAGCTCTATCTAAACAATCTGATATCATCACCTGAACACTTAAAGAAATAATATATATATATATAAACTGTGCTTCAACTTTGACATAGCTATTCCCTTCCTGAGCCATTTTAAAGTTGGGCCATTTTAGTGAGATAGCACATTTTAGACCTTTCCAGCGTTTGTGTTCTGATCATTTCTGATCATCCATAGCTCTGTTCCACCCTTATGTCTGGCCCTTATTCCTCTGTTCAGTTGTTGATGTTCTACTGTGCAATGTGTAGGTAGTAATTACCAGTAGGGAGCCACCCTCTGAGCGGTAAAATAAACCTTCCCTCCCAGACTAGAACAGAAGAGAGCTGCTGTATATGTTTAACTGTCTTAACTGGTTTAAGCTGGAGGTGGGTTTGTGATGATGAATGAGTTGGGGAATACCAGTGTTGCATGAAGTCCTTTGTCTTTTTAGGCGAAATGCTGTATCTTTTAAATTAGGGTGATTCTTTTCATTAAATATAATGTGTAAAGTGAGGAGCTGTATTAAGTCTGTTCTGCCTACTCTATAATTACTACTATTCTCCCCACTGACTGGTTCAGCTCTGGTGATAAAACATAAATAATACAGCTTTATAAAGTCTTTATATAGTACTTAAACCACCTGGAGAGGATGTGAGAGGGCCATGTTCTGAATCACCTCAGGGGACGGTATCTTCAGCATCTTATAGGATTCTCTCTCTTTCTCTGTTTCAACCTTTCTCTCTCTCTCTCTCTCTCTCTCTCTCTCTCTCTCTCTCTCTCTCTCTCTCTCTCTCTCCCTCTCTCTGGTGGAGTTTGCAGAGATATTGGATGTAACTTTATTGGTCCGTTACAATTAAGTATTATTAATAATTATGTTAATATTGGCCAACAAAGGTACTGTTAAATTACAATCTCTCTCTCCCTCTCTCTCTCTTCATGTTGAGTGTGCTCCGTAGCTCATTACTATCGTGTCCAGAAGGAGAAACAACTGGCGAGACCGTGACTTCTGCTCTGACCTTTACCACTGTACAAACACCAGGGTGAGAGAGAGGGAATGAGGGGACGCAGAAGGTGAAATGGTCATATTTGATCAGGCAGCACATTGCAATCTGTTTGCCTATAGCTAGCAGGCCCTCCATTTCCTCACTTTAAATGAACCTCTGCCTTTACTATCGCCACAGACACACCATTGAGCACCTAGGGTTTAGGGTTCTAGAGAGGAATTTTGCTGGGGGTTCTACTTTACTCGCTGGGCTTTAATCTAACTCCATCATTATAGACTCTCTGTAAACTCTAAGAGATTATGTCTCGTTGTGTCTGACGTGACCAGGGCTAAAAAAAATACTAGCACTCTGATGTCTGTCTCTCCTTTGGGCTACAACAAGGTTTGACACCCCATAAAGCACTGCAAACTCCATTCACATTAAACTTAAAACACAGTTGGGGTGAACCACATGAAAGTGTGTTTGTTCTGTTGTTGTTCTCTACAGGCAGTATTATATCAGGCAATCTGGTTCTCCTGCTTTCCAGATGTACACACTCATTTAAAGATCAGAGGTCGCTTCTCCAACCTTCTCTTCTCCTTCTTCTGTTGTCATCCCTACTCTTTTTCTCTGCTTTCCCAACTCTGTTTTAACTCACCACCACCTCTTCATCTACCCCTCGACCCCTGTTACCCACACTGCCGTTCTCATGTCCTCTTCCCCTCTCTCCTCTCTTCTTTCTTCTTCCCCAGCTCTTCTCTTCTGCCCTAGCCCCCCCTTGTCCCCCTCCCCGTCCTACTCAATGTGGCTCTTATTGTACTCTGTGACATCGTTCCCCCATGTGTGGTGGTCCGGGAGCCCTCCCGAAACGTGACTTTAAACTGATTATTTGGATACATGTTCAGGGATGTTTGGGGTTCTTTTGGTACTTAGGGGTTCTTGTGGGTACCTGTTTTGGGATGTTAACCTCTTCAACCTATGGGGGCGCTATGTCATTATTGGATAAAAAGACGTGCCCGTTTTAAGCTCAATATTTTGTCACGAAAAGATGCTCGAATAAGCATGGAATTGACAGCCTTGGAAAGACAAAACTCTGACGTTTCCAAAACTGCAAATATTTTATCTGTGAGTGCCCCAGAACTAATGCGACAGGCGAAACCTAGATGAAGTTTCATACAGGAAATGCCCCAGATTCTGAAGGTGCTGTGTTCCAATGTCTCCTTATATGGCTGTCAATGCGCCAGGAATGAGCCTGCCCTTTGTGTCGTTTCTCCAAGGTGTCTGCAGCATTGTGACGTGTTTGTAGGCATATCATTGGAAGACTGACCATAAGAGACTACATTTACCTGGTGTCCCGCCCAGTGTCCTGTGTCGAAATTATTGCGTAATCTGTAGGTCCATGCGCGTTCCATTTCTTCAGTCAACTGCCACGAAGGATTTATCGTCGATAGATATGTGAAAAACACCTTGAGGATTGATTCTAAACATCGGTTTTCCATGTTTCTGTCGATATTATGGAGTTAATTTTGAAAAATGTTTGCGTTTTAAATGACTTTATTTAAAAACAATTTTTTTTACCCAAACGTGATGAAGAATGATGAAGAAAACGGACCGATTTGTCAACACAAATAATATTTTTTGTAAAAACGGAACATTTGCTATCTAACTGAGTCTCCTCATTGAAAACATCTGAAGTTCTTCAAAGGTAAATGATTTTATTTTAATCCTTTTCTGGTTTTTGTGAAAATGTTGCATGCTGAAAGCCAGGCATAAATCCTATGCTAGGCTATCAATACTGTTACACAAATGCTTGTTTTGCAATGGTTGAGAAGCATATTTTGAAAATCTGAGATGACAGTGTTGTTAACAAAAGGCTAAGCTTGAGAGCAAATAGATTAATTTCATTTCATTTGTGATTTTCATGAATAGTTAACGTTGCTTTATGGTAATGAGCTTGAGGCTGTAGTCACGATACCGGATCCGGGATGGCTCGACGCAAGAAGTTAAGGGTACTTTTGGGCAGTTGTGGAAATACTTCCCAATTGTCATACTTGAGTAAAAGTAGATATGCCTTTATAGAAAATTACAAGTAAAAGTGAAAGGCACCCAGTAAAATGTGACTTTAGTAAAAGTCTAAACGTATTTGGTTTTAAATATATTTAAGTATAATAGTATATGTAATTGCAAAAATATACTTATCAAAAGTAGAAGTAAAATTGAATAATTTCAAATTGCTTACATTAAGCAAACTAAACTGCAAAATGTTATTGTTTTTATTTTATTTAAGAATAGCCAGGGTCACACTCCAAGACATACAAAGAATCATTTGTGTTAAAGGGGCTGTCCGGATTATAGATATAGTGTTTTGAGGAGTTTTGGGTTCATTTTGGGTACCTGTTTGGGGTGCTTTAGAGGACTTTTCAGTTATTTTGGGTACCTGTTTGGGGTTATTTTGGATACTTTTGGGTTCATTTTGGGTTGTTTGGAATGATTAGTAGGACCCCATGTGGTTAGTGTTGGCAAGGCATCAACTTTTTCCAACAAATAGAATTATAGATGGGTGGGTTGTTTAACAACTTTTGTGTTAAACAGATGGGGTTGTCATAGAATCAAAGGACTGTTTGCAACATGTAAACTATATTTTTACGGGCTCCTAACCAACTTTGCTATTTTGTTAGTTTAATTCTTTTTTTCGCTTTGTTTCAAACTTATTTAGTACATAATGTTGCTGCTACAGTCTCTTATGACCAAAAAGGATTATTGACATTAGAACAACGATTAATCACCTTAAACTGGACAAAGATATTTTCTTTAACTAGTCAGACGTGAAAGATACACTACTTTCTCGAGACCAGGCCCAAATCCCTGTCATGCTCGTGAAGAAAAGAAGGAGAAAAAGGGGGCGGAGGTCGGGGTTCCTTGTGAGAATTCGTAGGCGAGTGAGTAAACCTTCACCACTATCCATACTATTGTCCAACGTGCATTAGAAAATAAACTGGACGATCTACAATTAAGATCCGACCAATGGGACAATAAAAACTCAATCTGTTTCACTGAGTCGTGGCTGAACAGGTAATATAGAGTTGGCTGTGTTTTCCGTGCATTGGCAGGACAGAGCTACTACGTCTGGTAAGACAAGGGGCGGGGGTGTGTGTCTATTTGTCAATAACAACTCGTGCCTAATGTCTAATATTTAAGAAGTTATTGCTCTCCCGAGGAAGAGTACCTTATGATAAGCTGTAGACCACTCTATCTACCAAGAGAGGTCTCATCTACATTATCTGTAGCCATCTATTTACCACCACAAACCGATTTTAATGCAGGCAAACTTAAATAAGTTTTACCTCATTTCTACCAGCATGTCACATGCAACCAAAGAACAAAAACTCTAGACCACCTTTACTTCACACACAGAGAAGCATACAAAGCTCTCCCTCGCCCTCCATTTGGCAAATCTGACCATAATTATATCTTCCTGATTCCAGATTAGAAGGAAAAACTAAAGCAGGAAGTACCAGTGACTCGCACAATAAGGACATGGTCAGATGCTACGCTATATGACTGTTTTGCTAGAACAGACTGGAATATGTTCCGGGATTCATCCAATGGCATTGAGGAGTATACCACCTCAGTCAACGGCTTCATCAATAAGTGCATCGATGACGTCGACCCCATAGTGGCTGTACGTACATATCCCAACCAGAAGCCATGGATTACAGGCAACATCTGCACTGAGCTAAAGGTTAGAGCTGCTGCTTTCAAGGAGCGGGACACTAATCCGGTCGCTTATAAGACATCCTGCTATGCCCTCAGATGTACCATCAAACAAGCAAAAGCATCAATACAGGATTAAGATTGAATCGTACGACACCGGCTCTAACGCTTGTCGGATGTGGCAGGTTTTGCAAACTATTACGGACTACAAAGGGAAACCCAGCCACGAGCTGTCATGGTTCACATCAACACCATCATCCCGGAAATACTGGACCCACTCCAATTTGCATACGGCCCCAACAGATCCACAGATGACACAATCTCAATCGCACTCCACACTGCCCTTTCCCACCTGGACAAAGGAACACCTACAGTATGTGAGAATGCTGTTCATTGACTACAGCTCAGCGTTCAACACTATAGTGCCCACAAAGCTCATCACTAAGCTAAGGACCCTGGGACTAAGCACCTCCCTCTGCAACTGGATCCTGGACTTCCTGACAGGCAGCCCCCAGGTAGTAAAGGTAGACAACAACACATCTGCCGCCCTGATCCTCAACACTGGGGCCCCTCAGGGGTGCATGCTTAGTCCCCTCCTGTACTATCTGTTCACCCATGACTGCGTGGCCAAACGTGACTCCAACACCAACATTACGTTTGCTGACAACACAACAGATCAGCAACAATGATGAGACATCCTATAGGGAGGAGGTTAGAAACCTGGACAGTGTGGTGCCAGGACAACAACCTCACCATCAGTCAATCAATCAAATGTATTTATAAAGCCCTTTTTACATCAGCCGATGTATCACACCCTGACCTTAGAGAGCCTTTCTATGTCTCTATTTGGTTTGGTCAGGTTGTGACTTGGGTGGTGATTCTATGTTCTTTATTTCTATGTTTTGTGTTTCTATGTTTTGGTTCTCAATCGGGGACAGCTGTCTATCGTTGTCTCTGATTGGGAATCATACTTAGGCAGCCTTTTTCCACCTGTGTTTTGTGGGTAGTTGTTTTCTGTTTTGTATCTGCACCAGACAGAACTGTTTTGTATTGTTCTATTGTTCTTTGTTGTTTTGTTTCAGTGTTCAGTTTGAATAAATTATCATGAACACGTACCATGCTTTGGTCCTCTTCTTCAGATGAGAGATACACGATGTCACATAGTGCTATCCATTAATGTGTGCAAAACAAAGGAGCTGATCGTGGAATACAGGGCTGAACAGGTCCCCATTAACATTGGCGTTGCTGTAGTAGAGCGGGTTGGAAGTTTCAAGTTCCTTGGTGTCCACATCACCAACAAACTGTCATGGTCCAATATACTAAGACAGTCGTGAGACTGAAAAGATTTGGTATGGGTGCCCAGATCCTCAAAAAGTTGTGCAGCTGCACCATTGAGAGCATCCTGACCGGTTGCATCCCTGCCTGGTATGGAAACTGCTCAGCATCTGACCGTAAGGTGCCACAGAGGGTAATGCGTATGGCCCAGTACATCACTGGGGCCAAGCTTCCTGCCATCCGGGACCTATATACTAGGCGGTGTCAGAGGAAGGGCCTAGAATTGTCAAAGACTCTAGTCACCCAAGTCATAGACTGTTCTCTCTGCTACATCACTGCAAGCGGTACCGGAGCGCCAAGTCTAGGACCAAAAGGATCCTTAACAGCTTCTACCCCCAAACCTTAAGACTGCTGAACAATTTATCAAATGGCCACCCACTGCTGCTACTCTTTGTTTATTATCAATGCATTGTCACTTTACCCCTACCTACAGTATATGTACAAATTACTTTGACTAACTTTTACCCCCACACATTGACTCGGTACCGGTACTGTCACAACTTCCGCCGAAGTCGGTTCCTCTCCTTGTTAGAACGGCGTTTGGCGGTCGACTTCACCGGTCTTCTAGCCATCGCCGATCCACCTTTCATTTTCCATTTGTTTTGTCTTGTTTTCCCACACACCTGGTTTACATTCCTTCATTACTTGTCGCGTATTTCACCCTCTGTTCCCCCCATGTCTGTGTGTGAAAGTGCTTGTGCACTCTGACTGGTTCGCAACGGGTTATTTTGTATCCATATTTTGTTGTTCTAGGTGCCGTTGATTTTGCACATTAAACTGTTCTGGTTATTACCCAGTTCTGCTCTCCTGCGCCTGACTTCCCTGCAGCCAGTTACACACCCCTTACATGTACCCCCTGTATATAGCCTCGTTATTGTTATTTTATTGTGTTAGTTTTTGATTAGATTTTTTTTACATGAGTTAATTTAGTAAATATTTTCTTAACCTGTTGCGACGAGCAATCCCGTATCCGGGAGCTTAATTATAGCCTCAAGCTCATTACCATAATGCAACGTTAACTATTCATGAAAATCGTAAATTAAATAAATATATTGGCTCACAAGCTTAGCCTTTTGTTAACAACACTGTCATCTCAGATTTTCAAAAAATGCTTTTCAACCATAGCTACACAAGCATTTGTGTAAGAGTATTGATAGCTAGCATAGCATTAAGCCTAGCATTCAGCAGGCAACATTTTCACAAAAACAAGAAAAGCATCCAAATAAAATCATTTACCTTTGAAGAACTTCGGATGTTTTCAATGAGGAGACTCTTAGTTAGATAGCAAATGTTCAGTTTTTCCAAAAATATTATTTCTGTAGGAGAAATCGCTCCGTTTTTTTCATCACGTTTGGCTAAGAAAAAAACACGTATCCGGGAGCGTAATTATAGCCTCAAGCTCATTACCATAACGCAACGTTAACTATTCATGAAAATCGCAACTGAAATTAAATGAATATTTTGGCTCACAAGCTTAGCCTTTTGTTAACAACACTCTCAGCTCAGATTTAAAAAAAGGCTTTTCAACCATAGCTACACAAGCATTTGTGTAAGAGTATTGATAGCTAGCATAGCATTAAGCCTAGCATTCAGCAGGCAACATTTTCACAAAAACAAGAAAAGCATTCAAATAACATCATTTACCTTTGAAGAACTTCGGATGTTTTCAATGAGGAGACTCTCAGTTAGATAGCAAATGTTCCGTTTTTCCGAAAAGATTATTTGTGTAGGAGAAATCGCTCTATTTTGTTCATCACTTTTGGTTAAGAAAAGTGATGCGAAAATTCAGTCATTACAACTTTTTTCCAAATGAACTCCATAATATTGACAGAAACATGGCAAACGTTGTTTAGAAGCAATCCTCAAGGTGTTTTTCACATATCTATTCGATGATAAATCACTCGTGGCAGTTTGGTTTCTCCTTTGTTCAAAATGGAAAAATGCACGCACCTGGAGATTACGCAATAGTTTCGACGGAGGACACCAAGCGGACACCTGGTAAATGTAGTCTCTTATGGTCAATTTTCCAATGATATGCCTACAAATACGTCACAATGCTGCAAACACCTTGGGGAAACGACAGAAAGTGTAGGCTCATTCCTTGCGCATACACAGCCATATAAGGAGACATTGGAACACAGCGCGTTCAAAATCTGGCTCACTTCCTGTATGAAATGTCATCTTGGTTTCACCTGTAGCATTAGTTCTGTGGCACTCACAGACAATATCTTTGCAGTTTTGGAAATGTCAGAGTGGTTTCTTTCCAAAGCTGTCAATTATATGCATAGTCGAGCATCTTTTCGTGACAAAATATCTTGTTTAAAACGGGAACGTTTTTCATCCAAAAATGAAATACTGCCCCCAGAGGTTCAAGAGGTTAACTCTTTTGAACTGCATTGTCGGTTAGGGGCATGTAAGTAAGCATTTCACAGTACCTGTTGTATTTGGCATATGTCACAAATAACATTTGATTTGATTTGATTTACTCTCCAAATGTTTATTGAAAAAAAAATAGATATCCACAATAAGCACTTGTTGTCTCAGAATTACATTGTCTGTCAGCCGTGTGCGTACTTGTGGTGAACTCAGGTGCAGGAGAGCAGAGAATTGTGAACAGCCGCACACACTTTATTTCGGCAGGAGAGAGATTACAGACGGACGCAGCTGCGTCAAAAACCTCCAGCCAACAAGGCAAAGTGTAAAGCGCGCAAAAACCGTCACAAAACATCAATGTTTAACAATTCAAAACAAGCTTTGTGAAATAACACGGAGAAAACAAACCCCATCTTGGGGCGTTACAAAAAAACACAACACACAAACAATATCACACAAAGACATTGTCACAGTCGTTGGTTAGCTAACTAGAGAATGTTTGCCATATTACCATAACAAAGACATGGTATCAATAAAAGATACAGCAAGCTCAAACAAGCCACCTACGATTCATCACATGGCAACTTCTTGTTATTGTTGCTAGCTATCTGGCCATCCAGAATCATAACAACACACGGCCTTCTGCCTCTGTGATGTGCGTGCATCCTTTTCGTGACGTGTTTCCTCCCAGTCTGATACATTCTGCTCTCTGCTCCAGTAGGGATACAGTTACAGAGATGCCATGGTAGGGATTTAAGTAGTTTATTATGATTTAATTTCTCTAAATCTCCCCTGCAATCTCTCAGCACTTCACAGGAGGGTGATGAAAGCATTAGTCATGAGGGAGTCTCTCTCTTTTTCTCTCCTTCTGTTTTCCATTTGAAATGGGAGCACAGTCTCACTCTCATTTTGTTTTAGCAAAAGACACACTCCCTCGTTCACTACTTAGCTGGAGAGAGTGAGAGCGAGGGGAGAACACACACACAGAGTTACACAGACGCACACAGTCACACGGTAACACACTCACACACCAACCAGCTGCAGAAGATGACAGAGAGGAGAGGAGTAGAAATCTCCTTACTGTGTCTACAGAGACGGAACAGCAGTAACTGCTTTAGATAATTATACACTGTTTGACTTTTGTTAGCTATGCATGTCTCAGCATGATCAAATTATCATCCTATTTACTTCATCCACTTCCTGTAATGTCATTATCATCATAAATCATCATCATTATCACCACCACCACCATCATTATAATTGTTGTTATCCGCATTTTCAGTATCCTCTTCATTGTCACCTTCATCCTTATCATCATCTTCAATATCATTATTAAGGACTTTTGATTTGGTCCAGTGATGTGTTAACTTCATCATATCCATTTTTATTTATATATAAACTTGTATTTTCCCAATGGTGCCATGAGTACAAACATTTTCTCACAAACAGGAGGATTTTTTTACATGACAAATAAACAAGAAGAGATAAAAGATAAAGATAAAAGATAACCACAAGGCACAACCTCGACAGATTCCAAGAACACAGGATGAGATGTTACTATCCTTTGTGCAAGCACTTCCAAGAGTTAATGAACAGTGAGCGTGGTGAAATTTGGGGAGCGCATCGTCAGTAGTGTACCTTTGGTTCCTAGGGTGTTTCGGCCTTTCACACTATACACCCTCCCCAAAGGCGGCCAGCGACAGGGTGATCAATCCTACGCTTGCGTCCCATTCCCAATTAGTCATAGGAGTTGCCTTGTTGTTGATAGCCAACATCCCATGGGACTATGCATGGCAGGGTTGTCCTCCTCCCTGAGTCAAGCATTGCTGACCGCATACCTCCTGGCCCTCTCACTCCGGGGCCCAGCTGGGGTCTTTCCACTTCATCCAGAGCCACTGACTGCTGCCTTCTGCCGCCTCTGATACAGCTTTGATTGCCGAACGCTGGCTCTGGCCCTTAATTCCCAGGTCTCTAAGCAGTCTGGTTGTAGATGTTGCCACAAAACCTCTGCAGCCCACCTCCACTGGTTGGACTTCTGTGTTCCAGCCATGATGCCGTGCTTAGATCAGCATAGCGCAGATGTTTTCGCTCATAAGCCTCATCTACTGAGTTTTCCCAGGGTACTGTGAGCTCAATGATGAAGACCTTATTGAGTGAATGGGACCAGAGCACCATGTCAGGTCTTAGGGTGGTGGTTGCGATCTCCGGAGGAAACACAAGTTGCCGGCCAATGTCAGCTAGCATTTTCCAGTCGCGGGCCAAGCGCAGCTGGTCTTGCTCTAATGGTGTAGAGCCGCTCTTCAGTGGTTTAGCCCCTTCGCGGACAAAGTTTGTCCGTAAGAGTGTGATGCTGCTGTGGGTGGTAGGGAGTTGGTGGCAGCTCGCTTGTCCTCCAGGGCGGACGCAAGGTTTTTTAGGACTTGGTTGTGACGCCAAGTGTAGCGTCCTTGGGTGAGGCTTGTTTTACACCCTGTGAGAATGTGCCTGAGGTTGGCTGGCATGGAACAAAGGGCACAGTCCGGATCTTCACCATACCATTGGTGAAGATTAACTGGTGTTGGAAGGACGTCATATGTTGCTCTGATGGAATAGCTCAACCGCCTCACTTCCATGGCCCACAGATCCTTCCAGCTGATCTTCCTCTTCTCCACAATGTCCCATCGAGTCCACTGTCCCTGTTTGGCAAGAGAGACTGCCTTGGCCCACCTTGCAGCCTCCTCCTGATGGCGTGCTTCCTGCACTACCATCTTCCGCCGCTCTGGTGCAGTGGCCTTACTCCAAGCAGCACGGCTAGTTAGCCCAAGGCCTCCTCTCCCTTGCTGAACATGACCCACAATGTCAGCATGTCTGAGGGCTGCTGTTGCCTCCTGGACTGCTTTTCCTGGCCTCCATTTGCACCCAGTTGCCAAGGTCGGCGCGTTGTTGCTCACCACTGGGTCTCGAGATTCATTCAGTGTCATCTGGAGCCTGGTTTTTGCACACTTGAATTCCTCTGTTAGACTGGTGAGGGGCAGCTTGAGGACACCATCTCCATAGAGGCCTATGGTGGTAAGGCATCGTGGAACTCCGAGCCACTTCTTTAAGTAGCCTGTGACTCCTCTTTCCATCTTCTCCACTGTTGAGATTGGAACCTCATACAGTGCTAAGGGCCACAACACCCGGGGTAGGAGACCAAACTGCAGACACCAGGCCTTTAACTTTCCAGGTAGCTGGGTGTTGTCGATGGACTGTAGGCTACTACTGATGTCTTTGCACAGCTGTTGCACCTGGTCTTTGTCCTTCAGGCTTGCATCATACCACCTTCCAAGGCTTTTTACCGGCTGCTCAGACACTGTTGGGATTTGGTCATCTCCGATGAAGAATTTTAGGTCAGAGAGTACTCCCTTCACAATCGAGATGCTGCGTGACTTGGATGGTTTAATCTTCATACGGGCCCAGCTGATGTTCTCCTCAAGTTTTCTGAGCAGTCTCCTGGTGCATGGGACAGTGGTGGTCAATGTTGTAATGTCATCCATGTAGGCTCTGAGTGGAGGGAGGCGGAAACCAGAGTCGACTCGCTGTCCACCAGCAACCCATTTTGAGGATCTGATGATAACCTCCATTGCCATTGTGAATGCCAACGGAGAAATGGTACATCCCGCCATTATACCTACATTCAGGCACTGCCATGAGGTGGTGAACTCTGAGGTGGTGAAGCAGAACTGCAGATCCTGGAAGTACAACTTCACCAGGTTTGTGATGGTAATATAATAATATAATAATAATATAATGGTGTCCGGTATGTGGAAAAATCTGAAGGCAGACCACAGGAGTTCATGGGGCACAGAGCCAAATGCATTGGCGAGGTCGAGGAAGACTACATGGAGGTTCCTTTTCTCCACCTTGGCCATTTGGATCTGGTGCCAGATCATGCTGGAATGTTCCAAGCAGCCAGAGAACCCTGATATTCCTGCCTTCTGTACAGATGTATCGACGTACGCATTCCTTTGCAGGTACTCGGCCATCCTCTGGGCAATGACCCTAAAGAAGATTTTACCCTCGACATTCAGTAAGGAGATTGGGCGGAATTGGCTGATGTTCACTGCATCCTTCTCCTTAGGGATCAGGACCCCGCCTGCCCTATGCCACACTTTGGGTATTATCTTCTTCTGCCAAGCTGTTCTCATAAGCCTCCAGAGGAACCTCAGGACATCTGGTGCGTTCTTATACACTTTGTACGGGACTTCATTTGACCCCGGGGCTGATGCTGTTCTTGCCCGTCGAACTGTGTTTTCCACCTCTTTCCATGTCGGAGGGCTGGTCTCAATATGATGTTCCGGGGGTTCAATGGGTGGGATATCTGATGGGATGGCCAGATGTTCATGTCGCTTTGAGTCAAAGATTGTTGTTCTCAGGTGCTCCTCTAGGTCTTTCTTTGTTGTTTTTAGAGCTCCACTTTTTTCCTTTGTGAAGAGACTTTTAAGGAACTTGAAGGGATCTTTATAGAATCGAGTTCTAGTTTGTTCTTTTTTCCTTCTGCGTTTCCGTAGGTTCTCTGCTCTACGGAGGGATGCCAACCGGGTTTTGATGTCAGCCTGAAGTGCCTCTATACCCTCCTTTTCCACTTCCGAGGCCTTCTTCCACTGTTTCTTAAGCTGCCGCCTTTCTTGAACGAGGCGCTTGATTTCTTGTTGCCTCCTGGAAACTGGTGGGGTTGGAACCTTTCTCCCGCCTTTTGCCTCTTCCACTCCAAATCTTTCTGTCCCGTACTCATAGATGATGTCCCCCATCCTCTCCAACTTCTTCTCCACTGTGCCTCGAAGTTTCTCGAGGGTCAAGGTAATTGCAGTACTCACTGTTTCCCACAACTTCTTGTCACTGGCGCCAGGCCACTTCACATACGGTCTGTGCCCTGGTAGTCTCCTCTTGACTGCAGGTCTGGGAGGCTGGGTGAGTTCCACTCCTGTTGTTGGTTCCACCTCAGTTGCTACTTCGGTGCTTGAGTTTACGTCCTCCATGACAGTGGTACTGATGCACTGCAAACTACGATTTGCGTCCAGTTGCTGTGCTTCATTCGACTGATTTGATCGCTTTCGCAGAAAGTAATCAATGTGAGTTCTCTGTCTCTCTTTACCCAAACACCCCTTCTTCCCCTGGTGGATCCTCAACCCATGGTGTGATGTAACTTTCCTCCAACCACAGACACATACCTGCATCTGTTTGTGGCCCACAATTTCAACAAATAAACCACCTCAATGTCACAGTTATGAGTGAAGAGGTGTGGAGTCAGGCGCAGAGAGCAAAGATGTGGGAAAAACAACACGCTTTAATGTCCCGAAACACAACATGTACAAAGTGAAAACACAAATGAACAGAAATATAACCGGACAGCGTGTAACCCAAAATACAACAAAATACACTCAACCAACAAAACAGACGAACAAGCCCGCACGAAACAGAAGCGGGCTAAACAGACTATATATACCCTATCCTAACAATCAAACTAGAAACAGGTGCTACCAATTAGACAAAACTAAACGAACACAGAACAACGGATCGGCGATAGCTAGTAGACCGGCGACGACGACCGCCGAGCGCCACCCGAACAAGAAGGGGAGTCACCTTCGGTAATATTCGTGACACTCAATCAATCAAAACAACTGTAATCCTCAATGAATTCATTCAACACCAGAGTCCTAAACTGCCCCAGCGGCACCAGGGAATCAAGAATTTTGTAGGTTTTTCCAACACTTGTAGGCATTAAAACTAAAGGATTTACCTAAAGATCAGAGGGACCTCAAGAGTTTACCAATCATGCGAGCGGGTTTGGTAGCTCATTCTGTTATACGTTAGCAAGGAGGTTAGGTAAGTTGGAAGCTTGTGTAGTAGAGCTTTGCAAACAAAAAGGGAATAATTAAGAGACCTACGGTACTTCAATGAGGAACAGCCAACCTCTTGATACAGGATGCAGTTGTGAGTATTAAAACTGTCACCTGTGATAAATAGTGTCCCCATAGTGCCTTTTCCTGGCAGGAAAGTTGACTGTATAATCTGCTTCCTGCTATTTAGAGAGAGGCAAAATCTATTTCTAAAAAAGAAGCCCACTTTAAATTTTAGCTCTTTAACTAGCTCATACACATTTGATTTAATGAGCATGAATTGTTTGTCAATTCAAATCCCCAGATACTTATAGGACGGTACCCGATCGATGGGAGAAGCATCCAGTGAGTAAATGTGTAGTTCATCTGAAACATTAGAGAACTAGAGAATTAGAGAACAACATATATTTAGTCTTTCCCAGTGAAGGACACGCTCTGTCCTGCTCCACTTCACCTGTCTGTCCTTACTCATTCCATATGCGTTTCATCTGGAGGTGTGTGTGAGCCCCACATACGCGTGTTTTCGCATCATGTGTGTCTGCTCGCGTTAGCATGCGTGCCTGTGTGTGTTTGTACACGTGCATGCATTTAAGAGCTGTAACTGCCTGGATTAGATAATTACAGGAAGCGTGTATGGGCACTGGCATAACACCACTGCCACATCCCCTCTGTCTCTACCATAAAGATCTAATAGCACAAAACACACACACACACTGTTTGATATCAATGATGCTACCACAACAACCAGACTAATCTCAATCCTAATAGCACCTAGACATCTAATACCTTTTAAAACAAACCTTAACTCTGCTTGTACCACATATATCTCTAATGGTAGCACAACCAAGAGACTGGATCTAAAATCTGAAAAATAAACTGAAACTATCTGTCTCTACCAAGATATCTAATACTATAAAGACACTCTCTGTCTCTAGATGTAACGCTACTAAAAACAGATGCTGAAATAACAAAAAACAGAATCCCCATCCTGAAACACTGGCATTTAGAAAGCCCTGTAGGTGTTTGAAGTAACTTAAACCTTGACATATAACTCCATAGAAGTTATGTCTGAGGAGATGGTGAGGGTAGCCAGGAGTATTCTCCTCTCCTCAGTGCAAGAGAAAATGGCAGCTCCAATTTGGGAAAGGGAGGAATACAGAGGGTCTCATTTGATCATATAAACCACCTGTGTGCTAGACTGCTCTGCCTGACACTATGAACCTTTAGGGGGTTTCCTAACACACTACAGACCCTGTCTCATCCAATGCTGTGCTTCAGGGCCCAGGGGAAGTGGCCCTCTCTGGGGTGGTAGCTTCTGACTCTGGTCCTTCACCTCCGGACCTGGGCTCCAGAGCTGTAGACATGACAGAAGGAACACCTTACGGGTTTGATTAGAGAGAAAATACACAGAGTAAACAAATATTAAGAACACATGCCTTTTCTATGACATAGACCAGTGTTACTCACAATTTTTGGTAAAGGGGCCACTTTGGGTTGAGACAATCATTCAGAGGGCCACACAGATCTTTAGTTTGTTGTATTTGTTCTTCCAATATGATCAATTGAGAGCAAATTCTGAGCAATAGAGCACATGCAATTGATTACTCAGTGTATGTGTCACGCCCTGACCTCGAAGATCCTTTTTATGTCTCTATTTTGGATTGGTCAGGGTGTGAGTTGGGGTGGGCATTCTATGTTTTGTGTTTCTATGAATTTCTATGTTTTGGCTGGGTATGGTTCTCAATCAGGGACAGCTGTCTATCATTGTCTCTGATTGGGAACCATACTTAGGTACCCTTTTTCCCACCTGTGTTTGTGGGAAGTTAACTTTGTTTGATGGCACATAGCCTGAAGCTTCACGGTTTGTTTGTGTAGTGTTTAGTCGGTGTCATTTTGAGTTAATAAAGAGAAAATGTACGCCTACCACGCTGCACGTTGGTCAAGTTCCTTCAACAGTGTGTGTGGGCACGGGCATGGGCCTTGTGTGTGTGTGAACCATGTGTTCAGTCACTATTAAACTTCCCCATCCTAATCAAACTCATGGTCCAGTGACACACTACTTCCCCTTTAGATAAATAACTAAGAGATGAAGGCAGAAGGATGATGTTCCCCCTAGTTACTGACCTGCTGCTCGTTTTGCATTATTCCCCAAATAGTTAAGATTAGGATTTGTGGACTGTAAGCTAATGCTAGATATGTGCCCAAGGACAGCCGCTACCCAGGGTCAGATAAAGACAACACTTCCGCTTCCTGTCTGATGAAAGGAATTATTCCCCTCAGGACAGCTGATAGGCTGGGCTATGAGGATCAAATAACCCTTTCAGTAATCACAACATCTTTCCCAGAAATCCAAGTTCTTACCAATGCTCTTCTGGGAGAGGCTTTAGAATGTTACTAATGTTCTTTCTGATATACAGTATCTTTATCTAGGTCTGACACTATCTAGGTCAGACACTCTGTAATTCAAAATGTATCTTCAAGTTCATATAACATATGATACAACAAAGCATGAACCATGTACTAGATATATTAGCATTAATTATGTTCTGTCTCTGATTCACCTGGCTTGTATTACTCTGCTTTACTGTAAATGCTGTTGAAAGAGGAGATAATTACTTTAACTTTCTGACCATATCTAAAATGCATGGTGACTGCAAGGGGCTGTTAGCCTACATTCATTATTAGCCTACATTGGAGCTTAAAGTTCATCAGTGTTCACATCACTAAGGAATTACCTTGGTCCACACACACCCACACAGCACGACAACACCTCTTTCCCCCGCAGGAGGCTGAGCACTTGTTGGCTGCTTTTCCTTCACTCTGCGGTCCAACTCATCCCAAACCATTTCAATTGGGTTCAGGTTGGGTGATTGTGGAGGCCAGGTTATCTGATGCAGCACTCCATCACTCTCCTTCTTGGTCGAATAGCACTTACACAGCCTGGAGATGTGTTGTCATTGTCCTGTTGAAAAACAAATGATAGTCCCACAATCGGCAAACCAGATGGGATCGCTGCAAAATGCTGTGGTAGCCATGATGGTTAAGTGTGCCTTGAATTCTAAATAAATCACAGACAGTGTCATCAGCAAAGCACCGCCACACCATCAAATCAAATCAAATCAAATCAAATTTATTTATATAGCCCTTCGTACATCAGCTGATATCTCAAAGTGCTGTACAGAAACCCAGCCTAAAACCCCAAACAGCAAACAATGCAGGTGTAAAAGCACGGTGGCTAGGAAAAACTCCCTAGAAAGGCCAAAACCTAGGAAGAAACCTAGAGAGGAACCGGGCTATGTGGGGTGGCCAGTCCTCTTCTGGCTGTGCCGGGTAGAGATTATAACAGAACATGACCAAGATGTTCAAATGTTCATAAATGACCAGCATGGTCAAATAATAATAAGGCAGAACAGTTGAAACTGGAGCAGCAGCACAGTCAGATGGACTGGGGACAGCAAGGAGCCATCATGTCAGGTAGTCCTGGGGCACGGTCCTAGGGCTCAGGTCCTCCGAGAGAGAGAAAGAAAGAGAGAATTAGAGAGAGCATATGTGGGGTGGCCAGTCCTCTTCTGGCTGTGCCAGGTGGAGATTATAACAGAACGTGGCCAAGATGTTCAAATGTTCATAAATGACCAGCATGGTTGAATAATAGTAAGGCAGAACAGTTGAAACTGGAGCAGGAGCATGGCCAGGTGGACTGGGGACAGCAAGGAGTCCTCATGTCAGGTAGTCCTGGGACATGGTCCTAGGGCCCAGGCCAGTTGAAACTGGAGCAGCAGCATGGCCAGGTGGACTGGGGACAGCAAGGAGTCATCATGTCAGGTAGTCCTGGGGCATGGTTCTAGGGCTCAGGTCCTCCGAGAGAGAGAAAGAAAGAGAGAGAAGGAGAGAATTAGAGAACGCACAATTAGATTTACACAGGACACCGAATAGGACAGGAGAAGTACTCCAGATAAACAAACTGACCCTAGCCCCCGACACATAAACTACTGCAGCATAAATACTGGAGGCTGAGACAGGAGGGGTCAGGAGACACTGTGGCCCCATCCGAGGACACCCCGGACAGGGCCAAACAGGAAGGATATAACCCCACCCACTTTGCCAAAGCACAGCCCCCACACCACTAGAGGGAAATCTTCAACCACCAACTTACCATCCTGAGACAAGGCCGAGTATAGCCCACAAAGATCTCCGACACGGTACAACCCAAGGGGTGGGGGGAACCCAGACAGGCCGACCACAACAGTGAATCAACCCACCCAGGTGACGCATCCCCCCAGGGACGGCACGAGAGAGCCCCAGCAAGCCAGTGACTCAGCCCCCGTAACAGGGTTAGAGGCAGAGAATCCCAGTGGAAAACGGGGAACCGGCCAGGCAGAGACAGCAAGGGCGGTTCGTTGCTCCAGAGCCTTTCCGTTCACCTTCCCACTCCTGGGCCAGACTACACTCAATCATATGACCCACTGAAGAGATGAGTCTTCAGTAAAGACTTAAAGGTTGAGACCGAGTTTGCGTCTCTGACATGGGTAGGCAGACCGTTCCATAAAAATGGAGCTCTATAGGAGAAAGCCCTGCCTCCAGCTGTTTGCTTAGAAATTCTAGGGACAATTAGGAGGCCTGCGTCTTGTGACCGTAGCGTACGTATAGGTATGTACGGCAGGACCAAATCAGAGAGGTAGGTAGGAGCAAGCCCATGTAATGCTTTGTAGGTTAGCAGTAAAACCTTGAAATCAGCCCTTGCTTTGACAGGAAGCCAGTGTAGAGAGGCTAGCACTGGAGTAATATGATCAAATTTTTTGGTTCTAGTCAGGATTCTAGCAGCCGTATTTAGCACTAACTGAAGTTTATTTAGTGCTTTATCCGGGTAGCCGGAAAATAGAGCATTGCAGTAGTCTAACCTAGAAGTGACAAAAGCATGGATTAATTTTTCTGCATCATTTTTGGACAGAAAGTTTCTGATTTTTGCAATGTTACGTAGATGGAAAAAAGCTGTCCTCGAAATGGTCTTGATATGTTCTTCAAAAGAGAGATCAGGGTCCAGAGTAACGCCGAGGTCCTTCACAGTTTTATTTGAGACGACTGTACAACCATTAAGATTAATTGTCAGATTCAACAGAAGATCTCTTTGTTTCTTGGGACCTAGAACAAGCATCTCTGTTTTGTCCGAGTTTAATAGTAGAAAGTTTGCAGCCATCCACTTCCTTATGTCTGAAACACATGCTTCTAGCGAGGGCAATTTTGGTGCTTCACCATGTTTCATTGAAATGTACAGCTGTGTGTCATCCGCATAGCAGTGAAAGTTTACATTATGTTTTCGAATAACATCCCCAAGAGGTAAAATATATAGTGAAAACAATAGTGGTCCTAAAACAGAACCTTGAGGAACACCGAAATGTACAGTTGATTTGTCAGAGGACAAACCATTCACAGAGACAAACTGATATCTTTCCGACAGATAAGACCTAAACCAGGCCAGAACATGTCCGTGTAGACCAATTTGGGTTTCCAATCTCTCCAAAAGAATGTGGTGATCGATGGTATCAAAAGCAGCACTAAGGTCTAGGAGCACGAGGACAGATGCAGAGCCTCGGTCCGATGCCATCAAAATGTCATTTACCACCTTCACAAGTGCCGTCTCAGTGCTATGATGGGGTCTAAAACCAGACTGAAGCATTTCGTATACATTGTTTGTCTTCAGGAAGGCAGTGAGTTGCTGCGCAACAGCCTTCTCTATGCTTCACGGTTAAGTGTGCCTTTATCTTGGCCAGGTCGCAGTTGTAAATGAGAACTTGTTCTCAACTACCCTACCTGGTTAAATAATCACCCGACCTGATCCGAATTGAAATGGTTTGGGATGAGTTGGATGCGGAAATCATCTGTTCACCTACTCTGCGTCTCATAGCGGTTGGAACCAATCATTTCAAATTTGGACTCATCAGACCAAATGACATATACCACCGGTCTAATGTCCATTGCTCATGTTTCTTGGCCCAAGCACGTCTCTTCTTCTTATTGGTGTTCTTTAGTAGTGGTTTCTTTGCATTAATTAGACCACGAATGCCTGATTCATGCAGTTTCCTCAGAACAGTTGATGTTGAGATGTGTCTGTTACTTGAACTCTGTCAAGCCTCTATTTGAGCTGCAATGTCTGAGGCTGAATTTATCCTCTGCAGCAGAGGTAACTCTGGGTCTTCCTTTCCTGTGGTAGGTCTTCATGAGAGTCAGTTTCATCATAGCGCTCGATGGTTTTTTGCAACTGCACTTGAAGAAACTTTAGAAGTTCTTGGAATGTTCTCTATTGAATGTCCTTCATGTCTGGTTGAAATAATGCCAGGAATGTGCAAAGCTGTCATCAAGGCAAAGGGTGGCTACTTTAAAGAATCTCAAATCTCAAATATATTTTGATTTGTTTAACACTTTATTGGTTACTACATGATGCCATGTGTTATATCATAGTTTTGATTTCTTCAGAATTATTCTACAATGTAGAAAATAGTTTAAAAAATAAGAAAAACCCTTGAATGAGTAGATGTGTCCAAACTTTTGACTGGTACTGTATATATATTTACAAACAAAGATATGGAGGATTGGAAATGATGTAGACAATTACATTGATGGAAGCCGCAATATGTATGCAATATTAAAGCTGATCAACCACCTACAAGATATATATATATATATATATATATATATATATATATATATATATATATATATATATAAATAAACCTCCTTGTCCTCCCATCACCATAATCTTTGGTAGTACTCACAGAGGCTCTATGCAGCAGCAACAACAGGCTCTCTGATGTAATTTCACCTCTCCGTTAACTGTTGGCACGCAGACCGCGGCAAAACCAAAAATATTTGAAAGGATCGTCTTTGGCAAAATGTCATCCTAAGTTCTGTTATTTTTTACTTTGAAATCTGCTGGGTCTCCAATATGATTCCACTCACTTCTTAACTGGGTAGTCTATTTGTTATTCCACTCACTTTTTAACTGGGTAGTCTATTTGTTATTCCACTCACTTTTTAACTGGGTAGTCTATTTGTTATTCCACTCACTTTTTAACTGGGTAGTCTATTTGTTATTCCACTCACTTTTTAACTGGGTAGTCTATTTGTTATTCCACTCACTTTTTAACTGGGTAGTCTATTTGTTATTCCACTCACTTTTTAACTGGGTAGTCTATTTGTTATTCCACTCACTTTTTAACTGGGTAGTCTATTTGTTATTCCACTCACTTTTTAACTGGGTAGTCTATTTGTTATTCCACTCACTTTTTAACTGGGTAGTCTATTTGTTATTCCACTCACTTTTTAACTGGGTAGTCTATTTGTTATTCCACTCACTTTTTAACTGGGTAGTCTATTTGTTATTCCACTCACTTTTTAACTGGGTAGTCTATTTGTTATTCCACTCACTTTTTAACTGGGTAGTCTATTTGTTATTCCACTCACTTTTTAACTGGGTAGTCTATTTGTTATTCCACTCACTTTTTAACTGGGTAGTCTATTTGTTATTCCACTCACTTTTTAACTGGGTAGTCTATTTGTTATTCCACTCACTTTTTAACTGGGTAGTCTATTTGTTATTCCACTCACTTTTTAACTGGGTAGTCTATTTGTTATTCCACTCACTTTTTAACTGGGTAGTCTATTTGTTATTCCACTCACTTTTTAACTGGGTAGTCTATTTGTTATTCCACTCACTTTTTAACTGGGTAGTCTATTTGTTATTCCACTCACTTTTTAACTGGGTAGTCTATTTGTTATTCCACTCACTTTTTAACTGGGTAGTCTATTTGTTATTCCACTCACTTTTTAACTGGGTAGTCTATTTGTTATTCCACTCACTTTTTAACTGGGTAGTCTATTTGTTATTCCACTCACTTTTTAACTGGGTAGTCTATTTGTTATTCCACTCACTTTTTAACTGGGTAGTCTATTTGTTATTCCACTCACTTTTTAACTGGGTAGTCTATTTGTTATTCCACTCACTTTTTAACTGGGTAGTCTATTTGTTATTCCACTCACTTTTTAACTGGGTAGTCTATTTGTTATTCCACTCACTTTTTAACTGGGTAGTCTATTTGTTATTCCACTCACTTTTTAACTGGGTAGTCTATTTGTTATTCCACTCACTTTTTAACTGGGTAGTCTATTTGTTATTCCACTCACTTTTTAACTGGGTAGTCTATTTGTTATTCCACTCACTTTCTAACTGGGTAGTCTATTTGTTATTCCACTCACTTTTCTGTTGGTCTTGACTCTTGACTAGGAGGCCTGTTCAATAATTTCACAGCAGAATTACCTTTCGTAAGGCTTGCTCGCTAATGTTTCGGTTTGGTTTGCTAACTAGCTAGTGCCGTCATTCAAAATAGCACACACATTTTGTAATAACATAAGCTATTTAGTTATGAATGGCAGCCCTAAGGATATAAAGTTGAGGCAAAAAAATATTGATCTTTTGATGTTGAAAATGTAATATTCAACTTCAAGCTTTACCTGACAAACATGGGGCTTCAGATTTAATTTGAAAGACATTCCCGGAACATGTATGAACCCCATAAACTTTCCCCAGGTGAAGCATCCCAGAATCTGATTGCGCCCTCTCCTGGCAAGGATACATTTTACAGTGCCACCTTCTACATTAGACAAGGACAGTTTTTCTATTTCTCTAGTTCAACAGCAGGTAGCCTGATCATGCAGACTCAGAGGTACATATCACCAGGCTCTGTCTTTATCTTGTCTTTACATTTTGTCTTTACATCATTGGTTTTATAGAGGGTTTCATTTGTGGGTATTCATTCAGCACACACACATGTAAGCAACCAGGAGACCCATGAGGCAGCGCACAATTGGCCCAGTGTTGTTAGGGTTAGGGAAAGGATTGACAGGCTGGGATGTCCTTGTCCCATCGCGTGTGGTGGGCTGGGCGAATGCACGCTGGCTTCCGTCAGCAGTTGTACGTGTTTCCATCCGACACTTTGGTGCAGCTGGCTTCCAGGTTAAGCGAGCGGTGTGTCAAGAAGCAGTGCGGCTTGTCAGGGCCGTGTTTCAGAGGACGCATGGCTCTCGACCTTTGCCTCTACCGAGTCCATACGGGAGTTTCAGCTATGGGACAAGACTGTAACTACTAATTGGATATCACAAAGTTTTAAAAACACACAAAAAATGCATAAACTGACCAGGTGAATCCAGGTGAAAGGTACAGTATGATCCCTTATTGATGTCACTTGTTAAATCCACTTCAATCAGTGTAGATGAAAAGGAGGACACAGGTCAATTAAAGAAGGATTTTTAAGCCTTGAGACAATTGAGACATGGAATGTGTGCCACTCACCGGTTTGTGTCAAGAATAAATAGGCAGATAAATATTTGTTTCGTGTTTCTGACCTACTGGTTTACCTTTTTTTGTGGCAAGAGGTCACAAATGTTGCTGATGGTATTGCACACTGCGATATTTCACCTTACAGATACGGGATTTTGTCAAACTTTGATTGGAATTTTTTGTGGGTTTGTGCAATTCTATGGTCGTACATTTGGCAGGAGGTTAAAAATTGCATCTCAGTTTTCACCTAATGTTCTCTCTCTCTCTCTCTCTCTCTCTCTCTCTCTCTCTCTCTCTCTCTCTCTCTCTCTCTCTCTCTCTCTCTCTCTCTCTCTCTCTCTCTCTCTCTCTCTCTCTCTCTCTCTCTCTCTCTCTCTCTCTCTCTCTGTACAGAGCTATGGGAGTTGAACAGGACATGGGTGTTCCAGGGACCAGGTCCCTCCCTGCAAACCCAGACCATGATGTTGGACGAGGCCCATGAGAGGCTGTATGTAGGGGCTAAGAACACCCTGTACTCCCTCAGCCTGGAGAGAGTTAACCACCAACACAGAGAGGTAGGCCTGTCTGTCTGTCTGTCTGTCTGTCTGTCTGTCTGTCTGTCTGTCTGTCTGTCTGTCTGTCTGTCTGTCTGTCTGTCTGTCTGTCTGTCTGTCTGTCTGTCTGTCTGTCTGTCTGTCTGTCTGTCTGTCTGTCTGTCTGTCTGTCTGTCTGTCTGTCTGTCTGTCTGTCTGTCTGTCTGTCTGTCTGTCTGTCTGTCTGTCTGTCTGTCTGTCTGTCTGTCTGTATGTCTGTCTGTCTGTCTGTCTGTCTGTATGTGCGTGTGTGTGTGGACGTGATTTGAAAACTTGCCCCTCCAGGGCAGTAGGTTACCCAAACAGAGTGTATATATTTGTGTCTTTATTATGTTACTAAAGTTTGGACACAGAGTCCTTCCATAAAGAGCACGGCTGGAGACAGAGAGGAGAGAGATACTGCCATATGCCCAGTCTCAAATCCCAACTTTCCTTAACATCTCATAGGCTACGTGAACATCTGACTGTTTCCCTGAGGTGGTTGAAGTAGTAAATAATTGTGTTATAATGAGGTGTTATAAACTTCAGTTCTGTTTAATTATGTTAGACAATGACATACAGAGGAGGACAACTGACTATGGAACATATCTGTAATGCAGATTTCTAAGTGTAAAGTAATGTGATTATTATTGTCCATTTCCTACTGAGTTATATGAGGTCTTGGGGATGTTTATTATTATGTTTTAATCTGTTCTCTTGAAATTCCATAGTATCACTGATAACATATTTAATAATATACTTAATGATGATAAAGAGTGATTTGGGGCTGATGTTTTTCATACAAACATGTAGCTGTGTCCTAACTTGACCATTTTGAATTACAAAGATTCACTATGTTTACTAAACTCTTAGAATTAGTGGTTCTTCAAGGAACCATTGCTAGTAAATGGTTCATTTGTGCACCTTTGGTGAGGTGAGGGGATCTTGGAGGAACCTATTTCGTATTTGGGATTTTATTAGGATCCCCATTAGCTGTTGCAAAAGCAGCAGCTACTGTCACGATGTTCGTAATAATAATGGTCGGACCAAGGCGCAGCGTATGTGGAGTTCCACATATTTTAATGAAAGTGAAACTTGAAACAAATACCAAACAAAATAAACAATAATAAATAAACAACAAGAATAAACAAACCGTGATGACAATGGAGTGCTAAACAGCAACTAAACATGAACAGTATCCCATAACCCACAGGTGGAAAAAATGCAACCTAAGGATGATCTCCATTTAGAGACAACGATTACCAGCTGCCTCTAATTGGGAATCATACACAAACACCATCATAGACAAATAGACCTAGAACCCCACATAGAAATAATAAACTAGACTAAACACCCCTAGTCACGCCCTGACCTACTCTACCATAGACAATACAGGCTTTCTATGGTCAGCACACAAAATATGAAACATAACATAATACAGAACATCAATAAACAAGAACAGCTCAAGAATAGAACTACATATTTTTTTAAAGGCAAAATGTAGCCTACATATCAATACATACACACAGACTATCTTGGTCAAAGAGGGGTGAGGCATTGTGCCATGATGTGTTGCTTTGTCTGTTTTTTAAAACCAGGTTTGCTGTTTATTTGAGCAATATGAGATGGAAGTTCCTTGCAATAAGGGCTCTATATAAGACTGTATGCTTTCTTGAATTTGTTTTGAATTTGGGGACTGTGAAAAGACCCCTAGTGGCATGTCTGGTGGGTTAGGTGTGTGTGTCAGAGCTGTGTGTAAGTTGACTGCAAACAATTTGGGATTGAATGTTTCTTATAAAAAGAAAAAGTGATGCAGTCAGTCTCTCCTCAACTCTTAGCCAAGAGAGACTGTCATGCATAGTATTTATATCAGACCTCTGATTACAATAAAGAGAAAAACGTGTCACTCTGTTCTGGGCCAGCTGCAGTTTAACTAGGTCTTTCCTTGCACCAGTGGACCACACAACTGGACAATAATCAAGATTAGACAAAACTAGAGCCTGCAGATCTTGCTTTTTGGAGTGTGTTGTCAAAAAAGCAGAGCATCTCTTTATTATGAACAGACCTCTCCCCATGGTTACAACCATTGAATTTATATGTTTTGGCCATGACTGTAACGGCATTCTTCTATCTCCTCCTCTGACGAAGAGGTAGAATAAGGATCGGACCAAAATGCAGCGTGGTGGTTACTCATGTTCTTTAATGAAACTTGAACGATACATGAAATAACTAAATATACAAAATAAAAAAAACGAAACGTGAAAACCTATTACAGCCTATCTGGTGAACACTAACACAGAGACAGGAACAATTACCCACGAAAACACTCACAGAATATGGCTGCCTAAATATGGTTCCCAATCAGAGACAAATAGGCAGCCATAGACTAATTATTCACCCCACAAAACCCCAAGACAAAAACACACCACAATAACCCATGTCACACCCTGGCCTGTCCAAATAGATAAAGAAAACACAAAAATACTAAGACCAAGGCGTGACAATGACAGTTTAAAATCTAAGGTAACACCAAGTAATTTAGTCTCCTCAACTTGTTCAACAGCCACACCATTCATTCACACCACACTTTACATGTTTGACATTAGAGAAGCTTCCACTAATGAAAACCCGTTGAGTTCTATTAGATAGATAGCTCTGAATCTACAATATGGCAGAGGTTGAAAAGCCATAGCACATACGTTGTTTTCAACAATATGTTACGATCAATAATATCAAAGGCTGCACTGAAATTTAACTGTACCGCTTCCACAATCTTCTTATTATGAATTTCTTTGTACCAATCATCAGTCATTTGTGTCAGTGAGGTACGTGTTGAGTGCCCTTTTCTATGAGCATGCTGAAAGTCTGTTGTTAATTTGTTTACAGAAAAATAGCATTGTATTTGGTGAAACACAATTTTTTCCAACAGTTTGCTAAGAGCTGGCAGCAAGCTTATAGTTCTGCTGTTAGAACCAGTAGAGGCTGCTTTACCACTCTTGGATAGCGGAATTACTTTGACTTCCCTCCAGGCCTGGGAACAAAGACGTTCCTCTAGGCTCAGCTTAAAGATATGACAGATAGGAGTGGCTATAGAGTCAGCTACCATCCTCAGTAGTTTTCCATCTAATTTGTCAATGCGGGAGGTTTGTCATTATTGATCGATAACAATACACTTTCCACCTCTCCCACACTAACTTTACAAAATTCAAACGTGCAATTGCTTTTCTTTCGTTATTAGTTTTTTATGCATGAAAACTATTGCTCACTGTTCGTTGTTGGCATTTCCTGCCTATGTTTGCCCACTTTACCAATGAAGTAATCATTTAAAAAATTGGAAATATCATATGGTTTTGTGATGAATAAGTCATCTGATTCGATGAAAGATGGAGTTGAATTTTCCTTTTTACCCATAATTTCATTTAAATTACTCCAAAGTTTTTTTCCATCACTCTTTATTTCATTAATCTTGGCACCATAATACATTTTCTTCTACTTTTTGTTGAGTTTAGTAACATCATTTCTCAATTTGCAGTAAGTAATCCAGTCAGATGAGCAGCCAGACTTATTAGCCACTCCCTTTGCCCCATCTCTTTCAACCATACTGTTTTTCAACTCCTCATCAATCCATGGAGCCTTAACCGTTCTAACAGTCAGTTTCTTAACAGGTGCATGTTTATCAATAATTGGAAGAAGCAATTTTATAAAATCTGCAAGTGCAGCGTTTGGATGCTCCTCATTAATCACATCAGACCCACAAATATTTTTCACATCATCCACATAAGAGTCACAGCATAATATTTTGTACAATCTCTTATACACTATTTTAGTTCCAGCTGTTGGAACTTTGGCTTTCCTGGATATAGCCACTATATTGTGATCCCTGCATCCAATCAGTTTGGATACAGCTTTAGAACAAAGTTCTATAGTAATAGTAAAAATGTGATCGATACATGTTGATGATATTGTTCCTGTAGTGTTTGTAAACACCCTGTTAGGTTGATTAATAACCTGAACATGATTACAGGCACTGGTTACAGTAAGACACTTCCTCTTGAGCAGACAGCTTGATGAAAACCAGTCATTATTTAGGTTCCCAAGAAAGTAGACATCTCTGTTTACATCACATACATCATCAAGCATTTCACACATATTAGTTACATACATACCTAAAATGCCTTCAAACTCAACTCTGAACCTCAAAGCCAGTTCCACTGCTTTTTTTCATTGTTCCCCTTTAATCAGGGACTGATTTAGATCTGTGACACCAGGTGTGTGCAATTAATTATCAGATATTAAATTAAACTAGCAGGCTCCGGACATCATAGAGTAAGAGTGAAATACCCCTGCTATAATGTATTAATTAAAGGAAAATTCTACCCCAAACTATCTTTTGATATTTGTTTCATTAGTCCATTGTTGACATAGTCATACATGGATGACTATCATACATGGATCATACATGGAGGATTTCTATATTTTGAAAGGTACATATCTTGAAAGCTTGATAGCTGACAACAAAATATTTTAGAAAAATGTCTATCTTTGATAAGCTACCCATGAAAGGTCTGAAAATAGCCCACATTAAAACAGTACCAGTCAAAAGTTTGGACAGACCTACTCATTTAAGGGTCCTTCTTTATTTTGCAGCAGGCCTGATTCACACAGTCTGAACAGGTGATGTTGAGATCTGTCTGTTATTTGAACCCTGTGAAGCATTTATTTGGGCTGCAATTTCTGAGAATGGTCATTCTAATGAACTTATCCTCAGCGGCAGAGGTACCTCTGGGTCTTCCTTTCCTGTGGCGGTCCTTACGAGAGCCAATTTCATCACAGCGCTTGATGGTTTTTGCGACTGCACTTGAAGAAACTCTTGACTTTTTCCACATTGAATGACCTTCATGTCTTAAAGTAAGGATGGACTGTCGTTTCTCTGTGCTTATTTGAGCTGTTCTTGCCATAATAACGACTTGGTCTTTTAACTTCTGTATACCACCTCTACCTTGTTACAACACAAATGAACTTTTAACAAGGCACACCTATTAATTGAAATGCATTCCAGGTGACTACCTCATGAAGATGGTTGAGAGAATGCCAAGAGTGTGCAAAGATGTCATAAAAAGCAAAGAGTGGCTACTTTGAAGAACCTAAAATCTAACATTTATTTTGATTTGTGTAACACTTCTTTTTCTTAATCAAAATGCGTTTTTTCGGCAGAAATGCCTTCTCAAACACATGCCTTAATAATAGAATTGCATACCATATGTAAATACGAATTCAATTCAATTACAAGCCTAGTTGGTTTCGCCAAAGAAAAGTAATGCAACCTTCCCACTAGCCATGATTGGCTGAGATAATGAGTGGGCTTGACATGCCGAGAGATGATAGCATATAGCACCCTTCTGTCTATTTGAGCTGGTCAGTACAGTGGTTGCCAACTAAATGTTTTGAGATTATGCTGCAGGATTTAGTGGTAATTTGTTGTTTAGTACAGTACCCTGTGTCACTGCTTCATTGCTCCAGACCAGCGCAAGGGAAGTTAAAGTACTGATGGTGCTTTTGGGTCCCAAGGTGCTAATGTGTCTCTAACTGACAATGAATGGGCAACATAAACCAGATAGAATGATAATTATGCACAACTTCAAAATTCCATTTCAATGAACTGAATGAGGAGGATGAAGAAGGTGATTGAATTTAGAACAATAGTTTAAGAATTGCTATTCCTCTGTCATGCATACGCACCTGGAAAAATACACTTATTTTTGTTTCTACTTGTCAGTAGAAACAAAACTAAAACTAAAACTGTTGTTACACTAAGGTTTTTATTCTAAGATAAATTAAAATGTTCAATTATATTCCATGATATTCTTAAGAAATATGTGTTGACTGAATATAAGCAAGTGACGTCTGCTAAATAATACATTTGAAGGCACAGTCATATAGCCTTGGCACCTACATAAAGCTGAGTGACTCACTCATTCATGGCTTTGGATCAAAATAAAGAAGTTCCAACATTCTTTCTGATAGTCTTTAATAAAGAAATGTTTTGGTTATCCTGACCTGGTCATCATGTACTGTATTATAATAGCTCATTACAGGTTATTAGCAGGACAATAGACTCTTACCAACACCTCTCTGTATATTGATACCTTGTGCAAGGCAATTGATCAGCATGAAACACTTTGTTGCTGGATGCTCACGAGTGGTGCAGCGGTCTAAGATACTGCATCACATTGCAAACTACGTTCCTACAGATGCTGGCTTGATGCTCATGCCGGATGTGACCTGGAGAGATAACAAACTGAATTGATTTACAAATTAATAAGAATGTCTGACCCCATGTTCAAGAATGGCCTTTTTACTCACTCACTTTATGTTATCTCTGTTTGGGTATTGGTTATCTCCATTTGGGTATTGGTTAGACTACAATTAAGGTGTGGAAATGTTAGGATTATTTTGCTCTTACTGTAGTACTGTAGCCTAGAACTGACGGGTATCGTAGTATAGCACTATTATGGGCTATTTGCAGGACAATAGACTCTTACCAAGAGGGAGGGTCGGGGGGGAGAATTGTATCTACAAATGTATTTCTTAGTTAGGTTGACTGTATCACAACAGGTCGTGATTGGAAGTCCCTTTGGGTGGCGCACAATTGGCCCAGTATTGTCCATCTTTGGCCGGTGTAGGCCGTCATTGTAAATAAGAATTTATTCTTAACTAACTTGCCTAGTTAAATGAAGGCACATTGTACAGTCTTTCTTGGAATATTAATCAAATTAATTAAGCTACATTTCTTACAAAAAAAAAGGTTTTATGAGCCGACGGCAGGCTTTTAGTTTCTCTCCCTCTAAAAACAGAAATAAATCATTATAAATAACAAACTGGCTTCATTTAGAAATTAGTAAGAATGTCTCACCTCACGTTCAAGAATGGCCTTTTTCTCGCTCACTTTCAGTCATTTGTAAACTAAATAATCTCCAAAATATCATTATTTTTTAGACAAGCTATAGAAAGTTGGTTGGAATTTCAGTTTAATCCACCAGAAAAGACAGAACAAATAATCCAACAAATATTGTCGTTATACTTAAGTATACTAATTGATCAAAAAAAATGTATCAATTGGAACCTTTAACATGTGGAAGGGGGAAAAAATATGATTATTATTATGATTAACCCTGTTAACACATTAACCCTGTTCACAAGTGTAGCAGGCTGTGAATTCTGCAAACAACGTTTCTAGGATGGGCTATTAGCAGGACAATACATGTATATATTGGTCATATTGGTCATGGCTCCTGAGTTGCAAAGTGGTCTAAGTCACTGCATCTCAGTGCAAGAGGCATCACTACAGTCCCTGGTTCGAATCCAGGCTGTATCACATCCGACTGTTATTGGGAGTCCCAGAGGGTGGTCCCCATTTGGCCCAGCGTTGAACGGATAGGTTATTTGACAATGAAATAATCAAAGAAATTATTAATACATTTAGAATGATATAAAAGCACCTTAGAAATTCTCACAGATCGGATTTGCCTTAATGGAAAATACACCTTAAATATTAATTTAGAATCCTCCAATCCTTTGAATCTAATTACTGTAGGCCTGCCGTAGGTGACATGAGTCTCACTAGTGTTGAGTAATGCTGTGCTGTTAAAAGTGGTGTCAGTCTTATTTATTTAAAAAGCATATTGAAGTTAGAAGCAATAGTAAGAAGATAGAAGCAATAGTATTTTAAGCAATAGCCAAAATCAAATCAAATCAAATGTATTTATAAAGTCCTTACATCAGCTGATATCTCAAACTGCTGTACAGAAACCCAGCCTAAAACCTCAAACAGAAAGCAATGCAGGTGTACAAGCATGGTGGCTAGGAAAAACTCCCTAGAAAGGCCAGAACCTAGGAAGAAACCTAGAGAGGAACCAGGCTATGAGGGGTGGCCTGGCCTCTTCTGGCTGTGCCGTGGATATTATAACAGAACATGGCAAAGATGTTCAAATGTTCATAGATGACCAGCAGGGTCAAATAATAATCAAAATAATAATAATAAAGTCTACCCGCTGTGGTCAACTATTTCAGCATCGTTTCATGCTGCTCTGATACAAGCATGGGGACTGGTCTTGATAAATCAATTTTTTTTTTTTTTTTTTATCTCCGCAGGTTGAGAACAAATGAATGGAAATATACAGTATTATACAGAGACATGAGTGCATGGAACTCTCTTCCGTCTTATATAGTGCAAGTGAACAGTAAACCTGGTTTAAAAGAACAAATAAAGCAACACCTCACGGCACAACGCCTCTCCCCCATGTGACCTACTTGTTGTGTGTATGTACTGACATGTGTGTGAAACTGATAGATGAGCACATACACACACATTACACGTTCATGTTTTTAAATTTATCTAAATTGGAAAGTATTTTTTTTGTCTGTAATGTAATTTTCGTTAGCTGTCACCATTGGCATTGGCTAATGGGGATCCTAATAATTCAAATCAAATCAACAATGGACAAATGAAACAAATATCAAAAGTTAGATTTCTCCTTTCCTGGAGGAACCTGGACTGGAGGCATGGCTTAATAGGGGCCTGGCTTTTAGATCGATTTTTTTTGTGCCACCCTTTCAAGTAAATGTCATTCCTGTTCATCTGTTCTGTTCTATTGTCATCACATGTTAAGGTTGAACACTGATAGTTGTGTAGCTTCACTGAGGCTTACAGAGGAGAAGGAGTTCCTCAAGAGCCTATGCAAATCCCAAAGTTGGAATTGTTACCACTGTATTACTATATGTAATCAGCATTGTTTATGTCGGAAAATTGAAATTTGCAGTGTATGAACTTATCATAATGAACAAGAATGACATTTACTCTAACGGGTGCCCAAAAATAACTATCTGAAAACCCTGCCTCCAGTAAGCCAAGCTGCCACCTCTGCAATATATTATTAAAAAGGTACTAAATTGAACCCCTCCCATCCCATAAAGGTTCCTCAAAGAATTCCTTGAAGACTCTTTTCAGAAGGGTTCCTCGAGGAACCTTTTTGAGCAGTTTTTAGAACCCTAAAGGCAGGGTAGCTTTAATTCTAAGAGTGTAGTTCAGACACTTCAGGATGGTTATGATGGTTATGGAGACCTTTTGTGGTTCAGTCCACCCATAAACAAACGTTAATTACAGGATGTTATGCTGAACACTCAGACAGAAAGTGTGCATGTGTGAGTGTGTGTTTGCATGTCCGAATGCAAGTGTGAGTGTCTTATTTATTGTCATCTCTCATCAGATTGACTGGGCCAGCTCTGAGTCACAGGTAGAAGATTGTATGATGAAGGGTAAAGAGAAGGTAACAGAATCTGATGTACATCTTCATCTGTCATAGTTTACCCTACATATATGCAGTGTGTTCGATATCTGTCTTGCCTACTACTTACTGAAACGACATACTGTGTGCTATTTATACTGCATACTATTTAGAACGTACTGTTTTGCAAAAATGTATGCTGTAATAATAAATATCAAAATACTAGGCTCACCCATACTGAGAATGCGACATCTAATGAGCATGTGCTTTGTTTCCGCCATTTGAGCATTTTGGTACAGCACAGCCTTGTGATTATCAGCTGATTATCAGCTGTGTTAAACACATGGTTCTGAAAAGACAATTATCTTCCTCAATAGCGTGAAAGGAATTTGTACCACATAAAATCCCGAAATGAGTATCATTTCTTGACATGTAAAGCATACTCATAAAAAAATTAATATATAATGACATACTGTACTATAAAATGTTCTATTTTCGCATACCTAATCAGCCTACAATTTAAAATGCAAGTACAGATATTCGGACACGCCATACACTTCAAGTTACCGACCTCCCCTCTGTCTCCCCCCCCTACAGCCAGAGTGTGCTAACTACATCAAGGTGTTGCAGCAGTTTAACACAACACACCTGTTGGCCTGTGGAACAGGAGCCTTTAACCCTCTCTGTGCCACCATCAGGGTGGGACACGCAGGACAGGTGAGCAGGGATGGGATTTTTTTCCTTGTTGTTATTGCAAATAAGGTTGATATGCGAACATATAGAAGGACATGCTACTGTTTTGTCTCAGTCTCGTCATCTGTTCTTTAGACACCGACAGTCTTGCCTGAAAGAGCTGTAAAAACCTCAACACGCCCAATGGTCAATGTATGTTTCCTCAGAGAGACAGGGAGTTTGTTGATTCATCTGAAGGAGATACACACAGAGACACAAGGTGTGACATTATTGACGTTTGTGTGTCCTTTGAGAGAGCAAGGGAGAGAGGAGAGAGCGAGGGAGAGAGGAGAGAGCGAGGGAGAGAGGAGAGAGCGAGCGAGAGAGGAGAGAGCGAGGGAGAGAGGAGAGAGGGGGAGGAGAAGAGAAAGAGGTAGGTTGTACTGATAGTTAGTTTGTGTCCTCTGAGAGAGCGAGGGAATGTGTTTGTCTGGATTGTAAATGAGTTTAATTTATATCATCCCCTGTCTGTCTGAGAGGACCTGTGACAACAGCACCAGCAGGGAAAACAAACCAGTCTCCCACAAGACTTCAGTCAGAATAAAGAACAGAACATGCCATGGCTAAGGTCAAGCTCAGGGATGTCAATGTGTCACTACACCAAATACCCCTGTTTCGTACTGCTAATTATCTGAAGACTCTTGTCACTTCCTTGCCATTCAGAGTATCTAAAGACGTGTATCTGTGATGAAAAAGCAGCTTTATCGAATTAGTGTTTGATAATGGTAACACAGGGGTGTCAATAGTTAATAGAGACTAGCAATTCTGACTGCCACTGTGTCCAGCCTGAGACATCCCCCCTGTTTGCTGAGAGGTGCTTCTAATAACGGTTGCTAGATGTTGGAACATATCGTGACACTCACACCTCACCATTGTCAAAGCCCCCCACGCTCTTCATTGTCCCTGCTTTATATACTGTTAATTTACTTGTTTATATGTGACACTATGATTAATATATATTTTTTAACATTTGATCACATCAATACGTACTCGATAACAGGCCATTTTACGAAGTGTGTGTGCATGTGCGAGCGAGCATGAGTATGTGTGTTCTCACTGATACGTTTTGGTCCCCAGGCCAGACAGTTTGAGCTGGAGGAACAGAGTGTAGAGAGTGGAAGAGGGAGATGTCCCTATGACCACAACATTCCCGTAACCTCCACCCTGGACAGTAAGAAGACCACACACTACAAGACATTATCACTTCTGTTGTTTTACTTTCTACCTTGTATGTTTCATAATATATTATTTTCTCAATAACTCTCTGTCTCAGGCACACTTAGCCCTAACCCTATTAGAAGACTGATACTCTAGTATAATTGCTGTTATTGAGTATATTGCACAGTGCTTAGAGCAGCGTTTCCCAAACTCGGTCCTGGGGGCCCCAAGGGGTGCACGTTTCAGCTTTTGCCCTAGCACTACCCAGCGGATTCAAATAATCAACTCATCATCAAGCTTTGATTATTTGAACAACTGTGTACTAGGGCAAAAACAAAACGTGTTTGGGAAACGCTGGCTTAGAGGCAGGTTTAGTTTTAGCACAATGCTGCCACCGTGTGGAAATAACTCATTATAAAGCCGTTTTTTTTCCAGATTGCGATAAATAACAAAACAAAAAATTACCAAACATAATTTGCAATTGATTGTAATTTTGTTCTTAATTTAATGTGTGGAAAATTAGGTGTTAACTGATGAAACATCTGGTTTATTATGTTTTTTTTTCTGTGTGTGTGTGTGTGTGTGTGTGTGTGTGTGTGTGTGTGTGTGTGTGTGTGTGTGTGTGTGTGTGTGTGTGTGTGTGTGTGTGTGTGTGTGTGTGTGTGTGTGTGTGTGTGTGTGTGTGTGTGTGTGTGTGTGTTAGGAGGAGAGCTATATATTGGCCTGTATACAGACTACTGGGAAAATGATGCAGCTCTGTGTCGACTGAACAACCAAAGCTACACACGCACTGAGAGAGACAACAGACAACAGCTCAATGGTCAGTGTCCAGGCATTTCTCATTACTACTTTCTGTTTGATCTCTGGTACTCACCCACACTTACAGTCCCTTCAGAAACTATTCATACCCCTTGACTTATTTCACATTTTGTTGTGTTACAGCTTGAATTCAAAAGAGTTAAAAATATTAAAAAATCTCACCCATCTACACACAACCCCATAACGACATAGTGAAAATATGTTTTTAGGCATTTGGTTACTCTAGTAATTAAACCTTGAGTATCTGAAGCCCACGGATATGGATAATCATTCGTTACCCTGGCCCTACATCTGGTGACAGCGGTGGTTCTTTCAAGACTGGAAGCTAATGAACTCCCTGGGTTTTGATCTTTCCTAACTGCATTTGAAGTTGATTCGGAGCTTCTCCCTATCTAGCTTGTCGATGTACTGGAGTTTCCTAACTGCATTTGAAGTTGATTCGGAGCTTCTCCCTATCTAGCTTGTCGATGTACTGGAGTTTCCTAACTGCATTTGAAGTTGATTCGGAGCTTCTCCCTATCTAGCTTGTCGATGTACTGGAGTTTCCTAACTGCATTTGAAGTTGATTCGGAGCTTCTCCCTATCTAGCTTGTCGATGTACTGGAGTTTCCTAACTGCATTTGAAGTTGATTCGGAGCTTCTCCCTATCTAGCTTGTCGATGTACTGGAGTTTCATAACTGCATTTGGAGCTGATTCGGAGCTTCTCCCTATCTAGCTTGTCGATGTACTGGAGTTTCATAACTGCATTTGGAGCTGATTCGGAGCTTCTCCCTATCTAGCTTGTCGATGTACTGGAGTTTCTAACTGCATTTGGAGCTGATTCGGAGCTTCTCCTATCTAGCTTGTCTATGTACTGGAGTTTCCTAACTGCATTTGGAGCTGATTCGGAGCTTCTCCCTATCTAGCTTGTCTATGTACTGGAGTTTCCTAACTGCATTTGGAGCTGATTCGGAGCTTCTCCCTATCTAGCTTGTCGATGTACTGGAGTTTCCTAACTGCATTTGGAGCTGATTCGGAGCTTCTCCCTATCTAGCTTGTCGATGTACTGGAGTTTCCTAACTGCATTTGGAGCTGATTCGGAGCTTCTCCCTATCTAGCTTGTCGATGTACTGGAGTTTCCTAACTGCATTTGGAGCTGATACGGAGCTTCTCCCTATCTAGCTTGTCGATGTACTGGAGTTTCCTAACTGCATTTGGAGCTGATTCGGAGCTTCTCCCTATCTAGCTTGTCGATGTACTGGAGTTTCCTAACTGCATTTGGAGCTGATTCGGAGCTTCTCCCTATCTAGCTTGTCGATGTACTGGAGTTTTCTAACTGCATTTGGAGCTGATTCGGAGCTTCTCCCTATCTAGCTTGTCGATGTACTGGAGTTTCCTAACTGCATTTGGAGCTGATTCGGAGCTTCTCCCTATCTAGCTTGTCGATGTACTGGAGTTTTCTAACTGCATTTGGAGCTGATTCGGAGCTTCTCCATATCTAGCTTGTCGATGTACTGGACTTTCCCAACCTGGTTGGTGGTTCTGTGCTAAAGAGTTTCATTGTGAGTGAAATCAGCAATGCTTATGACAGCAGGACTTCAACATTGGTTACTGTGACTACTTCAAGCAACATGAGACGACCCCTGTGCCTGTATTTTGTCTGCCAATGTTTTTATTGAAAAGTATCATGTTGGACGTTGTTTTGCCCATTGTCCACATGCTATTTTGCTAGCTAATGTTAGATGACCATCTGTGTGTGTTAGTTATCTAGATGGCTAGATAGTAGCTAGCTTTACCTCACAAGTTCTGTACAGGAGGAGTTCGTACGTGCAGAGAAAATGTTTTCCTCTCTCTGTCATCTCTGCCTGCATACATGTACATACCCCCCCCCCCCCATTTTGTGCTGCTGAGGCTGTGGGTGACTCAGGCACATTGTGGGACTAGCTAACTGTGGATGGTGTCATTTGGGGAAAGGAAGAGATCGAAGAGGAGATATTCGGTGGTGTACCTGTGGGGCCTTTTACCGAGGCATTGCATGCTTGGCCAGTGACTGGGGATGACTGCTGTGGAGCAAGAGGTGCCTAGAGCACTACGGCGATGGTAGCACACTACACCATGGGCCTACCAACAACATCCAGGCCACCTGACCTACTAGTCATCATTCACTTATTGAATGAGCAGGACCTGAAGGAACACACACATTTGCTTAAAAAAAGAAAGAAGATAATTTCATACTGTGCTGTTGTGTTACTTTCTGTTGATATTCTAGTCAGGCCTGCATGTCATCTACATGTTGTAGTGATATTGTTGTATGTTGCATGTGGCATTTCGAGAGACTCTACGTTTCTTTTGCAAAGGAAGTACTGTGGGACCATAATTGGAGGACTTTCATTTTTATACCAGATGATGGAGCTCTGGGCTATAAAGATCAGGGGTTGCTGGGGTTGCTCTCGTTTAGAGTTTGGTGCCAGCTCTCAGCTCATATTATTTATCCTTCATGTAATTTGTTCCCTGAAGTTGTTTGGTTGCTCTAATAATTAAACCATGAGTAATATCTTAAGTTGCAATGCCCATGAAGAATCATTCTTTACCCTGGCCTAACACTAGTTAGCATTGGCTCACAAAACTACCTCTAACTTCCATCATACTGCACACAGAGACAAAAAAATGGTATCCAGACGACTTCATCTGACTCTGGGTAGGTAGAAAAATAGCTTAATTGCCAGAATTTTGACAATGAGGCCCTTTATCTACTTCCCCAGAGTCAGATGAACTCATGGATTCTATGTGTCTCAAATCAAATTAAACATTATTTGCCACTTGCGCCGAATACAACAAGTGTAGACTTTATTGTGAAATGCTTACTTACAAGCCCTTAATCAACAGTGCAGTTCAAGAAGAAGGAACAATTTACCAAGTAGGTTAATAATAAAAAGTAATAATAAAAAGTAATAATAAAAAGTAACACAATAAGAAAAACAATAACGAGGCTAAATACAGGGGGCACCGGTACTGAGTCAGTGTGGAGGCTATATACAGGGGGCACCGGTACTGAGTCAGTGTGGAGGCTATATACAGGGGGCACCGGTACTGAGTCAGTGTGGAGGCTATATACAGGGGCACCGGTACTAAGTCAGTGTGGAGGCTATATATAGGGGGCACCGGTACTGAGTCAGTGGGGAGGCTATATACAGGGGGCACCGGTACTGAGTCAGTGTGGAGGCTATACACAGGGGCACCGGTACTGAGTCAGTGTGGAGGCTATATACAGGGGGCACCGGTACTGAGTCAGTGTGGAGGCTATATACAGGGGCATCGGTACTGAGTCAGTGTGGAGGCTATATACAGGGGCACCGGTACTAAGTCAGTGTGGAGGCTATATATAGGGGGCACCGGTACTGAGTCAGTGGGGAGGCTATATACAGGGGCACCGGTACTGAGTCAGTGTGGAGGCTATACACAGGGGCACCGGTACTGAGTCAGTGTGGAGGCTATATACAGGGGCACCGGTACTGAGTCAGTGTGGAGGCTATATACAGGGGCATCGGTACTGAGTCAGTGTGGAGGCTATATACAGGGGCACCGGTACTAAGTCAGTGTGGAGGCTATATATAGGGGGCACCGGTACTGAGTCAGTGGGGAGGCTATATACAGGGGGCACCGGTACTGAGTCAGTGTGGAGGCTATACACAGGGGCACCGGTACTGAGTCAGTGTGGAGGCTATATACAGGGGCACCGGTACTGAGTCAGTGTGCAGGGGTACAGGCTAGTTGAGGTAATCTGTACATGTAGGTGGGACGCAGTAACTATCCATAGGTAACAAACAAACAGCGAGGAGCAGCAGTATACAAGAGGGGGGGTGTCAATGTAAATTGTCTGGGGCGATTTTTCTGAATTGTTCAGCAGTCTAATGGATTGGGGTTAGAAGCTGTTGAGGAGCCTTTTGGTCCTAGACTTGGTGCTCCAGTACCTCTTGCCATGCGGTAGCAGAGAAAACACTCTATAACTTGGGTGACTGGAGTCTCTGGCAATTTTATGGGCTTTCCTCTGACACCACCTATTATATAGGTCCTGGATGTCAGGAAGCTTGACCCCAGTGATGTACTGGGCCGTTCGCACTACCCTCTGTAGCACCTTACGGTCAGATGCCGAGCAGTTGCCATACCAGGTGGTGATGCAAAGTATCCTTTTAAATTAACACAAGTATTTGCATATTAATAACAGGGCCTTTTCACATGGTATATTGTATATGGTCTCTACATAAATGTAGAAGTATGTTATATTTTCCTGGAGGCAAAGTGAACTTTGTAATCCTGCGGTCACATTCTCTTTCTGAAACTGTCATGTTTCCTCTAGAGCCTAAGTTCATTGGGTCGGTGGTGATTCCTGATAACGATGACAGGGATGATGACAAGGTCTACTTCTTCTTCACGGAGAGAGGGATGGACGCAGAGGGGGTTAACAAGGCTGTTTACACCCGGGTGGGACGGGTCTGTGCGGTGAGAATTGCACAAATGCTCCGTTCTATCCTGCATGCCAGCATATCCATATACTGTATCATGTCCTCCCTTCCTTCACCTCCTTCCAATTCTAATCCAGTTCCTTCCCTCTCCCCCTCTCCTCTCCTCTCCTCTCCCCTCACCCTCCATCCCCTCCCTTCAGAATGACCAGGGAGGTCAGAGGATGTTGGTGAATCGTTGGAGCTCCTTCCTAAAGACCCGTCTCATCTGCTCTGTGGCTGGACCCAACGGCATCGACACACACTTCGATGAGCTGGGTACGGCTGTGTGTTCATGTGTGTTTCCTAGAGAAGGGGATGCACCTATAGTACTTTCACTTAATGGAGCCTAAATCTCTCTCTCTTTCTCTCTCCCATGTGTGTTTCATTTCAGAGGATGTATTTGTGTTGAAGAACAAGGATGAGAAGAATCCAGAGATATTTGGCCTCTTCAGTACTACAAGGTCTGCTGAGAGAGTCACGTGTGTTTTTTCAAAAAAGCACTGGTATATTGTATTGAATATCTTCTCTCTCTCTCTCTCTCTCTCTCTCTCTCTCTCTCTCTCTCTCTCTCTCTCTCTCTCTCTCTCTCTCTCTCTCTCTCTCTCTCTCTCTCTCTCTCTCTCTCTCTCTCTCTCTCTCTCTCAATCTACACCCCTCCCCTCCTCAGTGCTGTGTTCCAGGGCTATGCAGTGTGTGTGTACCACATGGATGTTGTGCGAGCAGCATTCAACGGCCAATTTGCACACCGGGAGAGACCAGAGCACCACTGGACCCCATACAAAGGCCGGGTCCCCTACCCACGCCCCGGATCTGTGAGTTACAACCTACAGCTACAACATATACTTATTTATCAATAGGCTTTACATTACCTGATTGGCTCTCCATACCCGATAAGTAAGGATACATGCACTGCATAGTTGGTGCAACACAAGAAAAGTGTAGTTTAGGAATTTTCTTAAGAATTGCACCTCCATTACAGCCAACTCCACACTGTATATCCAAACAATATACATTCAATAATGTCTTTCAAAAATGTGATATTCCAACAGCAGCATTGTACATTCACAGCACTGCCCTTATGCCTGTGACTGTGGCAGCTGCCCTTTGTAGAGAAAGAGTGTTACAGGTCGTTATACAACATTTCCTGTGAATGTCAGAGCTACTGTAGCTGTCTCTGCAGGTCACATCAGTGCTATCATTATACTGCAGCATACAGCTTCAATAGTAACCATTCGAGTCATTGACAGTGTAATGCTTTTTTCTTATTCATATGTTGCCTCTCCCCCATCTCTTCCACTCTCTTCCTCTCTCTCTCTTTTCTCCCCTCTATCCCTTTTCCCTCTCCATCTCTTCCACTCTCTATCTCTCTCTTTTTCCCTCTCTCTATCCCTTTTCCCTCTCCATCTCTTCCACTCTCTTCCTCTCCTATCTCTTTTTCCCCTCTCTATCCCTTTTCCCTCTCCATCTCTTCTCTCTTCCTCTCTCTATCTCTCTCTTTTTCCCCTCTCTATCCCTTTTCCCTCTCCATCTCTTCCACTCTCTTCCTCTCTCTATCTCTCTCTTTTTCCCCTCTCTATCCCTTTTCCCTCTCCATCTCTTCCACTCTCTTCTCTATCTCTCTCTTTTTCCCCTCTCTATCCCTTTTCCCTCTCCATCTCTTCCACTCTCTTCCTCTCTCTTCCTCTCTCTTTTTCCCCTCTCTATCCCTTTTCCCTCTCCATCTCTTCCACTCTCTATCTCTCTCTTTTTCCCCTCTCTATCCCTTTTCCATCTCCATCTCTTCCACTCTCTTCCCCTCTCTCTCTTCTCTCTCTCTCTCTCTCTCTCTCTCTCTCTCTCTCTCTCTCTCTCTCTCTTTTCCCCTCTCTATCCCTTTTTCCTCTCCATCTCTTCCTCTCCATCTCTTCCTCTCTCTTCCTCTCTCTTTTCCCTCTCCTCTCTTCCCTCTCTTCTCTCTCTCTCTCTCTCTCTCTCTCTCTCTCTCTCTCTCTCTCTCTCTCTCTCTCTCTCTCTCTCTCTCTCTCTCTCTCTCTCTCTCTCTCTCTCTCTCTATATCTCTTTTCCCCTCTCTATCCCTTTTTCCTCTCCATCTCTTCCACTCTCTTCCTCTCTCTCTCTCTCTTTTTCCCCTCTCTATCTCTTTTCCCTCTCCATCTCTTCCACTCTCTTCTCTCTCTTTTTCCCCTCTCCATCTCTTCCCCTTCTTCTCTCTCTCCAGTGTGCCAGTAAGGTGAACGGTGGTGGGTTCTCAGGTTCTAAGGAGTTCCCTGATGAGGTTCTGCGTTTTGTGCGTTCCCACCCCGTCATGTCCAGCCCGGTCCTGCCCCTCCACAAGAAACCTGTCCTACTGCAGACGGAGCCAGCAGGGAGGAGACTAACCCAGATTGCTGTGGACCGCGTCCAGGCCCAGGATGGTCACTACCACGTCCTGTACATAGGCAGAGGTATGCACACTGACACTACACTATGATCATCCAGTGCTGTGTATCACCAAGGTTATAGCTCCCTCCACTGATCACATGCAGAATTACAATCACAATCTACAGGAAGGTAAGATAGGCCTACCAGATAGACAGGCACTGACATCCCAAAACAAAGCCTTTGACTCTCTACTATTTGGATGTCCTGGGTGGTTGTATTGGTGAAGGTGTGATATTTACGTGACTTAAATACTCTCTCCCGTAGACGACTCTGTTGTGTTGAAGGTTATCAGCATCTACAACAAAGACACAGACACCATAGAGGAAGTACTACTGGAGGAACTGCAGGTGTTCAAGGTACTGCTGTTATTTAGCGCCACCATATGGCAAAAGATGGCCATTGCATCAATTACACATTCTTGGCACTCGGCAATTTGACTTGTTTATGGAAGATCAAAATGTTTTCATGTTATTTCTTTCTAGGTCCCTGTGCCAATAACTGAGATCATCATATCTGCAAAACGAGTATGACAACTATTTATCATGTTAAAATCATAGTTACTAACATTGTTTTGAAGCATGGTTGTTTAAAACTGCAGTATCTTCATCTAGCCACAAGATGACAGTGTATTGATTATCCGAATGTCGGGAAATGTAATGACAGTAGGCAAAGCGTTTTATGATGTTGATATTTACAAAAATGTGTACCTCTGTTAATTTTGGTCCCTGTGTTGTTGTTTTCATAGCAACAGCTCTATGTGGGTTCTGAGGTGGGTGTGGCTCAGGTGAGGCTCCATCAATGTGAACTGTATGGGTCAGAGTGTGCCGACTGTTGCCTAGCCAGGGATCCTTACTGTGCCTGGGATGGACTCACCTGCTCACGATACTACCCTGTTGGGGTCTACACCAAGAGGTGAGACAGGAACACAAACCTCATACACAAAGACACACAGGCATGTACAGTCACACACAGACATATGAACATGTACACAGCGGTACAGAGGCATCACATAGCAATCATTAGCACCGCTATCCTGCCTAATCCCCTCCTTCTTTCTCATCATCCCTTTCCGGTTCTTCCCTTTGATACCACTATGTCCTTATCTCACTTTCCCAAATGCCCATTTAACAGCCTCCACCACTCCCCCCTCTCTCTCAGCAGACGATTCAGGCGACAGGATGTTCGCCATGGCAACGCTGTACAGCTATGCAATGGGCTGCAGATTGATGGTCAGTCTGTGTGTGTGTTTGGGTGTGTGGGTGTGTGGGGGGGGGGGGGTAGAAAGTAATTACTCCTTGGCCAATGGCCTTTGGCCTGCTGAGGTAACAGAATGGTCACTGCTGAACTGTGTGTGTGTGTGTGTGTGTGTGTGTGTGTGTGTGTGTGTGTGTGTGTGTGTGTGTGTGTGTGTGTGTGTGTGTGTGTGTGTGTGTGTGTGTGTGTGTGTGTGTGTGTGTGTGTGTGTGTGTGTGTGTGTGTGTGTGTGTGTGTGTGTGTGTGTGTGTGTGTGTAGGGGAGAAGTACCAGGGTGCGGAGGAGAGGCAGGTGTATGGGGTAGAGAATAACAGTACTCTACTGGAGTGTACCCCTCGTTCTCTACAGGCCAGAGTTCTGTGGTACATACAGAGAGGTCCAGACAGAGAGAAGGTGAGACAGACATATATACATACTGTATATACATATACACCACTTTCCTTTCCTTTTCCATCTCTCCTTACCTCCCCTCCCCTCCCTCTTCTCTCCCTCCCCCAGGTCAGAGGTGATGAGAGTGTAGTCATAACGACCCACGGGCTGTTGTTCCTGATTGTGCGGATTGGGGACGCTGGCATGTACGTGTGTCAGACGGTAGAACACGGCTACGTCCACACCCTACTGAGGGTAACGCTTCATGTGCTGGGAGGGGAGAGGGTCAGTGCGCTGATACACAGGACAGGGGAGGAAGGAGAGGAAGAAGGGGAGACCACAGCAACCTCCTGTCACCTTCCCATAGATTCCCCTCCAGACCTCCACACTGGTTCCAACTCTGACCCCACTTCCAGACTACCAGGAGCCCTACCAGGGTCCTCCCTAGCCCCCGCTCCAGCTCCAGGCCCTACCTCTCGGCTGTGGTACAAGGAGTTCCTCCAACTTATAGGATATCGAGATACACAGCGGCTGGAGGAGTACTGTGAGAGGGTCTGGTGCTCAGAGAAAAGACGCAGGAAGACCAAACTTAGATACACCCAGCCACTGGGAAGAGGGAGAGGAGGGCAAGGGGGAGGGGAGAGCCTCACAGAACCCCCAGACACACCATGGACACCTGAGAGGAGGGAGAGAGAGGATAGAACAACCACACACACACAATGGGCCAGTTTTTTGTTGTTGTAGAGAATACTACTTCCAAACTAAGCTAAAAACGTGACACTTTCTTTTTTTAGACTTTACCATAACGTCTTCTTCCTTCTTATAACCATATTACATGTTATGTTATATTGTGTTTTTACCTTTCCTTGTTTCTGCTGTAATCTATGCCACTGGTGTCCGTCAGAGGGAAGGCACAGAGAACAGTTGAACTATTTATAACAACGTGGCCTTAATACCACAGTGCTGACAGCTTCTCTGGACGGACATAGTAGGGAAGATTCATAGCCATCCCAGCTGAACCCACAGATAGCGAACATTCAAACCGATTCCTCAGAAATAAAATGTTTCTAGAGATACACTTGAGCTGCTCGCGTTCAAAACCACTGGTTAGAAAATACACAACGTTACGGTAAATACGTTCTTTTTTTGCTTTGAGTTTATTAGTGGTTTAGAACTGATTCATTAAACTGGACATTGTACTATATTATTGTTTTACTGTATAGTTGGTAAACTTGATGATGTACGCAAGTATTTCCTACTATACTTTGTCAGTTAGTTTGGTGTGACTTGTCGGAGATTGAGGAGATCTAGATGATTTGGCATCATTGAATGATTACAGTAACGCAAAACTGTGTCTGCGGATCCGAGAATAGCCTCTGTAATAAATACCACGGAACTTAACATTTGAAAACAACAATAATAGTTTTCATAATGTACTATTGATGATGGAAGAGGGATTATATAACATTTTATAGACGTACCCCTCAATAAAAGTTATAGATACTTGATCTGGGCCATTAGAAATCTAATTATATCCACAGTGTATCTCAACACATGCATTTTCTCTTCAATAAATGGCCAACTTAAATGTGAACTGCAATCAACTGGTAGTTATAGAGTTGGTTGATTAGTATTCATATCAGTTGTCTATTTCACTCTCTCTCTCTCTCTCTCTCTCTCTCTCTCTCTCTCTCTCTCTCTCTCTCTCTCTCTCTCTCTCTCTCTCTCTCTCTCTCTCTCTCTCTCTCTCTCTCTCTCTCTCTCTCTCTCTCTCTCTCTCTCTCTCTCTCTCTCTCTCTCTCTCTCTCTGCTGTCAGTAATGATGCTACAGATGGGGGTTCATAATAACCATAGCAGAAGACAATCGACGTCGCTTTATTTTCCCTCCCAAATAAGGAAGAACGCCACAGTGACCATCCAAGCATGTCATTGGCTAGACAGAGGAGCCTGTCTCATGAATATTCAAACCTACTGGAGGAAATCAACCGTTTTATATTCTGACAGCATAACATTTATCAGGTTTCCATTACAATCCCTCTTTTATATGGAGTCTTTTTTGAAGTCTTTAAATTACATTATTCCCGCAGTCATCATCATCCTGAATGTTCTCTGAGTTTTAATAATGAACAAAAATATAAATACAACATTAAAGTGTTGGTCCCATGTTTCATAACCTGAAATAAAAGATTCCAGAAATGGTCCATACGTACAAAAATCTTAATACTCTCAAATGTTGTGCACAAATTTGTTTACATCCCTGTTAGTGAGGAATTCTCCTTTGCCAAGATAATCCATCCACCTGACAGGTGTGGCATATCAAGAAGCTGATTAGACAGCATTGTCATTACATAGGTGCACCTTGTGCTGTGGACAATAAAAGGCAACTCTAAAATGTGCAAGTTTGCCACACAACACAATCCTACAGATGTCTCAAGTTTTAATGGAGTGTGCAATTGGCATGCTGACTGCAGGAATGTCCACCAGAGCTGTTGACAGAGACTTTAATGTTAATTTCTCTACCATAGACTGCGTCTAACATTGTTTTAGAGAATTTGGCACTACGTCCAACGACCCTCACAACCGCAGACCACTTGCAACCAGGCAAGCCCAGGAACTCCACATCGGGTATTTTCACCTGCTGGATTGTCTGAGACGAGCCTCCCGGACAGCTAAGGAAACTGCGGGTTTTCACAACCGAATACTTTCTGCACAAACTGTCAGAAACCGTCTCAGGTAAGCTCATCTACGTGCTCGTTATCCTCACCAGGGTCTTGACCTGACTGCAGTTCAACGTTGTAACCGACTTCAGCGTCCAAATTCTCAACTTTGATGGCCACTGGCACGCTGCAAAAGTGTGCTCTTCATGGATGAATCCCGGTTTCAAATGTACTGGGCAGGAACCCTTGTGGTTAGATCGTAGGGCCAGTAACTGAAAGGTTGCTGGATTGAATCCCTGAGCGAACAAGGTAAAAATCCGTTGTTCTGCCCCTGAACAAGCCAGTTAACCCACTGTTCCCCGGTAGGCCATCTTTGTAAAGAAGAATTTGTTCTTAACTGACTTGCCTAGTTAAATAACTGGCAGATGTACTGTATGGTGTCGTGTGGGCGAACAGTTTACTGGTGTGAACAGAGACCCTATGGTGGCGGTGGAATTATGGTATGGGCAGGCATAAGCTACAGACAACAAATACAACCACATTTTATCAATGGCAATTTGAATGCACAGAGATACCGTGACAAGATCCTGAGGCCCATTGTCGTGCCATTCATCAGCCATCATCACTTCATGTTTCAGCATGACAATGCACTGCCCCATGTTGCAATGATCTGCACACAATTCCCGGAAGCTGAAAATGTCCCAGTTCTTCCATGGCCTGCAAACTCACCAGACGCGTCATCAATTGAGCATGTTTAGAATGCTCTGGATCAACATGTATAACATTGTGTTCCAGTTTCCGCCAATATCCAGCAACTTCGCACAGCCATTGAAGAGGAGTGGGACAACATTTCACAGGCCACAATCAACAGCCTGATCAACTCTATGCGAAGGAGATGTGTAGCGCTGCATGAGGCAAATGGTGGTCACACCAGATACTGACAATTTTTTTGATCCACGGCCCGACCTTTATTTAACCCCCCTGGAGTCAATGCCAGCGCTGATGCGGAAACTGAATGAGCATCATAAAATATCTGTCTGCAGCACTTCCACATCTGGTGAAAGGTGAGAGAGATAAAGCGATGTTTGTCAGACCTTGAGACATCACAAAAGTCTGTCTTCTTACAAAATTTCACGGACCTCGAAACACTTGTCTGAAGGTTCCCCCGGGTCCAAACATCATTAGAAGATTTTATGGAGACTGTTTAGTGCCAAAAATAAGGGTCTAAATACATGTTTAAAAAATAACTAAGGTTTCCTCATCTTTCTAATAACGCTCAGATATAGGACAGACACTTAAGAACAAACTTCCTTTAGATTTATTTTTTTGTGACTGTCTGTTGTTCCATGTAGTGAATCTGTTATTCAATGTGTTTGTACGGGCTAATAGCAGTAAGGCCCAAAATATTTTTCATCTGATCATTTATTTTTATGTTGATACCAAATAGCTTAGTACAGTGGTTCTTAACCTTGTTGGAGGTACTGAACCCCACCAGTTTCATATGCGCATTCACCGAACCCTTCTTAATTTGAATAATAAAATATGATTTTTTCAAATTCAAAACATAGGTATATATGCTGCTCAAAAAAATAAAGGGAACACTAAAATAACATCCTAGATCTCATATTAAATACTTTTTTTCTTTAGATAGTTGAATGTGCTGACAACAAAATCACACAACATTATCAATGGAAATCAAATTTATCAACCCATGGAGGTCTGGATTTGGAGTCACACTCAAAATTAAAGTGGAAAACCACACTACAGGCTGATCCAACTTTGATTTAATGTCCTTAAAACAAGTCCAAATGAGGCTCAGTAGTGTGTGTCGTCTCCACGTGCCTGTATGACCTCCCTACAACGCCTGGGCATGCTCCTGATGAGGTGGAGGATGGTCTCCTGAGGGATCTCCTCCCATGCCTGGACTAAAGCATCCGCAAACTCCTGGAAAGTCTGTGGTGCAATGTGGCGTTGGTGGATGGAGCGAGACATGATGTCCCGAGACATGATGTCCCAGATGTGCTCAATTGGATTCAGATCTGGGGAACGGGCGGGCCAGTCCATAGCATCAATGCCTTCCTCTTGCAGGAACTGCTGACACACTCCAGCCACATGAGGTCTAGCATTGTCTTGCATTAGGAGGAACCCAGGGCCAACCTCACCAGCATATGGTCTCACAAGGGGTCTGAGGATCTCATCTCGGTACCTAATGGCAGTCAGGCTACCTCTGGCGAGCACATGGAGGGCTGTGCGGCCCCCCCAAAAAATGCCACCCCACACCATGACTGACCCACCACCAAACCGGTCATGCTGGAGGATGTTGCAGGCAGCAGAACGTTCTCCACGGCGTCTCCAGACTGTCACGTCTGTCACGTGTGCTCAGTGTGAACCTGCTTTCATCTGTGAAGAGCACAGTGGCGAATTTGCCAATCTTGGTGTTCTCTGACAAATGCCAAACGTCCTGCACGGTGTTGGGCTGTAAGCACAACTCTAGCAGTGCTCCTCCTTGCACAAAGGCGGAGGTAGCGGTCCTGCTGCTGGGTTGTTGCCCTCCTACAGCCTCCTCCACGTCTCCTGATGTACTGGCCTGTCTCCTGGTAGCGCCTCCATGCTCTGGACACTACGCTGACAGACACAGCAAAGCTTCTTGCCACAGCTCGCATTGATGTGTCATCCTGGATGAGCTGCACTACCTGAGCCACTTGTGTGGGTTGTAGACTCCGTCTCATGCTACCACTAGAGTGAAAGCACCGCCAGCATTCAAAAGTGACCAAAACATCAGCCAGGACGCATAGGAACTAAGAAGTGGTATGTGGTTGTCACCTGCAGAACCACTCCTTTATTGGGGGTGTCTTGCTAATTGCCTATAATTTCCACCTGTTGTCTATTCCATTTGCACAACAGCATGTGAAATTTATTGTCAATCAGTGTCGCTTCCTAAGTGGACAGTTTGATTTCACAGAAGTGTGATTGACTTGGAGTTACATTGCGTTGTTTAAGTGTTCCCTTTATTTTTTGAGCAGTGTATTTTACTGGTGCACAAAATGAACCGTGCATCAACATCACTGTGTTCAAAGAACAAAATCATGAAAACATGATTTACACACAAAAACAAAAACATAATAATGAATATTTACTGCAAATCAGTGTGACTTCTGCTGTTGCCTTTCAGAGACCAGTTCAGAAATGTGCGGCTTCACCTTGGCAAGTGCCACTCATGTCAAGTCTGTTCCTTTTCTTCGTTTTTATGTCCAGCATCCTCAAAAAGGATTGCTCGCAAAGATATGTTGTAACAAACGGTATGAACATCTCCAGAGCTTTCTTAGCAATAACAGGGTACGTTACCATTTGTTGACACCAAAACATTGAAAGCGTTGTTGTTCTGAAGAGTTGCTGTTGAACCTGGCTCTGCTGAATTTCAATGATTTCACCGAGGTATTCATCATTGACATCTGTTGTCTCAACACTAAACGTGAACGGCTGTCTCACCCATGCTGGATATGACTCTCTTGTAGGGAAGTATCCGTTGAGTGACTTTGCAAGCTCATCTAAGTGCGTGGCAATTGCTTGCTTCAGTTCCGCTGGTACAGAAATGTCTCCGATTCCAGGTACATCTTCGATATTACTTACACAGTTGTCCAGCAGGGGAAAGTTTACGAAGTTATCGTTCTCTGTTCGTCGTTTCCATAACGGTAGCTTTTTCTGAAAAGCCTTCAGGTTTTCAACCGCTTCGATGATGTTGACTCCACCGCCCTGCATCTTTTGATTGAGATGATTGAGAGCTGTGAAGATATCAGCCATGTACGCTAAAATGAGAATGAACTCAGAATTTTTGAAGCAATCTGCATGACAATGTTGGTGCTCTTGCAAAAACAGGGCACCTGTCCCTGGGATAACCACCGAACGTTAGAATGGTACAGAAGTACTCAAATTCAGAACCCATTTCTTTACACAGCTAACTGAAGATGCGGTGCCTCAGAGCACTAGTTTGCGCACAGTTCACGCATTCCACTACAATTTTTAATACTTCTGCCAGTTTTGGAGGCAAGGTTTTTGTTGCCAACACATGCCTGTGCAGAATCCAATGCGTAACAATGATGTGTGGTGCATCGGCTTTCACTAGCGCACCAAAAACCAGACTTTCTTCCCAGCATGACTGGAGCTCCGTCCGAACAAACTGCAGAAACCATATCCCACGAAATATTTTTTTCTTTGAAGAAGTCATCCACAAGTTTCTTCACACCGGCTGCCTTAGTTGTTGTTGTAAGAGGCTTACAAAATAAAAAATCTTCCTTTATCATGTCGTCTTTCACATAGCGCACAAATACAGCAAGCTGGCTTAGATTGGAAACGTCAGCGAGCGTTGTGTTCTTGTATTTTCCATCTCCATGCAGCTTAAGGAAGTGTTCTCTTAGTTTTGCCCGGTGCTAGACTAGAATTGCTCAACTTGGCATTGCAAATCATGCAGTTAGGACGCTGACTCCCATCACGTTCCATTATACATGTGAATCCATATTGTACATATTCGTCCGACCACTTTCTTTTTTTGCTCGACATAGTAAGTATGAAGGGATTAAAATATTAAGAAAGAAATCACAAGACGTACCATCACGACAGTCACAAGTCGACTACTGAGCGCACCAAATTCCCTGCAGCACAGATAGGCCAAGCGATGTAGCGTGATCACCTGCAGCCAATGATGGCCAAGCGGGGCGTGTCATCACGAATCATATTAGTCGAATGTGTGTCTTGACCTCCGCCGAACCCCTGAGACTGACTCACCGAACCCCTGGGGTTCGATCGAACCCAGGTTAAGAACCACTGGCTTAGTAGAACCCCCCCATTCTCTCCTTCCACCCCCAACTCTCTCTCTCTCTCTCTCTCTCTCTCGCTCTCTCTTTCTCTCTCTCTCTCTCTCTCTCTCTCTCTCTCTCTCTCTCTCTCTCTCTCTCTCTCTCTCTCTCTCTCTCTCTCTCTCTCTCTCTCTCTCTCTCTCTCTCTCTCTCTCTCTCTCTCTCTCTCTCACTCGCTCTCTCTCGCCCTCTCTTGATCTCCTATCACTCTACCTCCATCAAGGAATGCTCCCGTTTTCTTTCTCTTTGTCTCTATATCTCTCTGTCCCTCACTCGTGAGTATTGGGGAGTGTAAGTGGGGAGGACCTCAGTGCAGCTGATGGATCATGGGTTTTTCTCACATCCCTCACACAAACACACACACACACACACACACACACACACACACACACACACACACACACACACACACACACACACACACACACACACACACACACACACACACACACACACACACACACACACACACACACACACACACACACACACACACACACACACACACACACACACACACACACACACACACACAGAGAGAGAGCTGAGGAAGAGTTCACACAGCTGATCTGTTCCACCAGCTACCATAGCAACAGGCTATAAACCCCTTAACCCCTCTCCCTCTCGACACCCCCATACAGCAACACTGTCTGTGTCTTAGCACAGTAGCACTGTCACTCAGTTACAAGCTGTTGCACCACAACAGTTTCAGCTTAAATGGCCTTCATCAGACCTGAAATGGTGCAGGAAAAAAGCACTCAGCAGCAGCATTTACGGTGATGAGGTTGACACCCTTAGCACCCAGCCCCGCATATAGACCCTCTACAGCACCCGGTGTCACAGGAAGGTCAAGAAGATTATCAAGGACCTCAGCTACTCGAGCCATGGCCCGTTCACCCCCCCTAACCATCTAGAAGGCGGAGACAGTACAGTTGCATCAAAGATGGGAAAAAGAGACTGAAAAAGAGAATTTAGCTCCAGAACATCAGACCATTAAACAGTCACCACTAGCCAGGCTCCACCCAGTACCCAACCCTGAACTTAGTCACTGTAACTAGCTGGCTACCACCTGATACTTGCCGCCTATGTACACAGTCATTGAATACTGATCACTTTAACTGTGTTTACATACTGTTTTACCCACTTCAGTATATTCTCATGTTGAGAATGGTGTTGGAATGTAAATTTGACTAACTCTGCTAAAATGCACAAAAATGGCTGTGCAGCAGCTACAAAACAGCGCCCCTGTCTGTCATCTAGGGTTAATACACACAGTTGAAGTCGGAAGTTTACATACACTTATTTTAGAGTCATTAAGCTCGTTTTCAACCACTCCACAAATGTCTTGTTAACAAACTATAGTTTTGCCAAGTCGGTTAGGACATCTACTTTGTGCATGACACAAGTCATTTTTCCAACAACTGTTGTGCAGACGTATAATTCACGTATAATTCACTGTATCACAATTCCACTGGGTCAGAAGTTAACATCCGGTAAGTTGACTGTGCCTTTAAACAGCTTGGAAAATTCCAGAAAATGATGTCATGGCTTTAGAAGCTAGAGGCTAATTGACATCATTTGAGTCAATTGAAGGCATGCTTGTGGATGTATTTACAGTTTTTCTCAATTGCTAAAAAACTAAAACCCATTGGCTGAACAAAGTTCTCAGTTGCCTGGACTCATTTAGCTAATTATGCAGTCTGCTGTCAATACCTTAAACCATTTCACATGGTAAAACACAATTTGCAGATCTCACTTCTAAACACATTCTCATTCTCAAAACACATTCTGCACTCTAATGCACATGCCATCCATACTGGTAAACACAAGTGGCAACAATCAAATACAAATAGAGAACATATGTCATTGACTGAACACAACCACTCAAAATTGATTTAACCTGTTTCAAATGATGCGACACAACCAATATAAGCCAGTTCAGAGAGCAAACAGGTTGTTGAAGGTGGGAAGGAGAAAGTCTGAGAATGGATAGAAGAAACAATGTGAGAGGACGAGGACGAGTGCGTATGTGAGGTGGGTGATGAGGAGGAAGAGGAGGAAGAGGGCAAGAAAGATGAAGAGGAGGACGAAGAGGAAGAGGAAGACAAAGAGTGGAAAGATCTGATGAAATTCGAGCAACAGTTATAGACCATGTTCTTGTCCATGGACTGACAGCAGGACTTAGAATGCAACCCAATTTGAGCTGATTTTCTGTGTCCACCATAGTAAGGACATTCAGAGAAGAGAACAGGTACAGTATACTACTGTATTTTTGAAATTGCAAATTTACTGTACTACACTATATGCAGCTGTTTCAATAGACATTTATAAAGTTAATCACTGTATGTATTGTACTGCATGAATATGTTTTGTAACTGCACATAACCTGGTTGCAGGTTCATATCAACAAAGAACAAGAATTACAGTATCACAGAGACAAAGCACAAGTTTGTGAGATGCAGGGCACAGTAATGTAAAAATAGGGGTACAAGGAGGAGGAAGAACAAAAAACAATATTGCAAAGTGCAAAGCAGAGTAGTAATTTCTGATCAATTTTGAGCTACTATGATAGAACATGTTTTTGTTCATCAAAAGACTGACGGAAAAATATGATTTTTTTTTTAACAATGTGATTTCAATTTTTTGGTTTATTGTTTACTGAAACTGCTTGAGAGTGTATATCATTTTGATCACTTTGTTTACGATTTGAGAGCAGTGTTTGATTTTGAACACAGGTAAAACTGTTTTGAAGCGAATGTTTCATTTTGTGAGAGGAGTCAGGGGTTATGTAAATAGTGCTTGAAGATGAGGTTTTGTGTTTAATGTTTTCAGGAAATGGAGCAAGGTTTCAGAAGTGGTCTTTTAGCAATTGAGAAAAACTGTAAAAGCATATTTTCAAATTCAGTGCCTCTGTGCTTAATATCATGGTAAAATCAAAAGAAATCAGCCAAGACCTCAGAAAAAAAATTGTAGACCTCCACAAGTCTGGTTCATCCTTGGGAGCAATTTCCAAATGCTGAAGGTATCGTGTTCATTTGTACAAACAATATTATGCAAGTATAAACACCATGGGAACACGCAGCCATTATACCGCTCAGTAAGGAGACAGGTTCTGTCTCCTAGAGATGAACGTACTTTGGTGCGAAAAGTGCAAATCAATCCCAGAACAACAACAAAGGACCTCGCGAAGATGCTGGAGGAGACAGGTACAAAAGTGTCTATATCCACAGTAAAACGAATCCTATATGGACATAACCTGAAAAGCCGCTCAGCAAGGAAGAAGCCACTGCTCCAAATCCGCCATAAAAAAGATAGACAACAGTTTGCAACTGCACGTGGGGACAAGGATCGTACTTTTTGGAGAAATGTACTCTGGTCTGATGAAACAAAAATAGAACTGTTTGGCCATAATGACCATTGCTATGTTTGGAGGAAAAAGGGGGAGGCTTGAAAGCCGAAGAACAACATCTTAATCGTGAAGCACGGGGGTGGCAGCATCATGTTGTGTGGGTGCTTTGCTGCTGGAGGGACTGGTGCACTTCACAAAATAGATGGCTCATGAGGAAGGAAAATTACGTGGATATATTGAAGCAACATCTCAAGACATCAGTCAGGAAGTTAAAGCTTGATCGCAAATGGGTCTTCCAAATGGACAATGACCCCAAGCATACTTGCAAAATGGCTTAAGGACAACAAAGTCAAGGAGTGGCCATCACAAAGCCCTGAACTCAATCCTATAGAACTGAAAAAGCATGTGAAAGCAAGGAGGCCAACAAACCTGACTCAGTTACACCAGCTCTGTCAGTAGGAATGGGCCAAAATTTACCCAACTTTTTGTAGGAAGCTTGTGGAAGGCTACCCAAAAAGTTTGACCCAAGTTAAACAATTTAAAGGCAATGCTACCAAATACTAATTGAGTGTATGTAAACTTCTGACCCACTGGGAATGTGATGAAATAAATAAAAGCTTAAATAAATCATTCTCTCTACTATTATTCTGACATTACACGTTCTTAAAATAAAAATAAATACAGAGATTGTTTAGGATTAAATGTCAGGAATTGTGAAAAACTGAATTTAAATGTATTTGGCTAAGGTGTATGTAATCTTCCGACTTCAACTTTAAAATTGGAAGTCTTTTCTATATGCAAGGCTCGTTCTGAATATTTCACAAGTAAGTACGTCAGGGCTTGAGGTGGGTTTAAGAAGGTGTTGGTACTGTTGTGGATTTGATATAGGGGTTGTTTCTATTAGAGGTACCAGTACTCAAACAGTAGAAAAGTAGTGTTTATCAGCAGCAGTCAGCACCTGTCCACATCCAGAGCTGCTATCCTTTTTCGGTTATTTACTTTGAATTATAATTATTAAAGCATTGTTTGCGATTTTGGCAATACAATCTCCAATAAATGATGTACTAATTGTCTACAAGAGTCAGATGAACACATTCAGTGTGAAGGAAGTTGGAGGTAGCTTCACGAGCCAATGTTAACAAGAATTATAACTGTTCCTATGCTAGCTGTTCCAATCATTGTGATAACGCTATTAAGCAATTGTGTTAACGTTAGTTGGCAACTTCCTTCAAACTGAACACAAATATGTTATCCACAAGTTCATCTGACTATAGGGAAGTAGATAAAGGGATTCATTGCCAAAATACCAAACCATCTCTTTAAGATGATCCTGTGTGATTGAAGTGTCTGTCCTGACAGCAGAGAGAGAGAGAGAGAGAGAGAACGAAAGAGAGAGAAAGAGAGGGATAGTGTCAAGTCATTCCCAGCTGCCTGTCACTCGATGTTATTACTGCATGAGTGATGAATGAAGGTGAAATCCCAAATCCCGTTCTATCAAAGTTCATCAGCAAGCAACAGAGACAGGAGAGAAGATTGTCAGCCGTCAGATAGGCACTAGTCTCTCTCTCATATCAGGTCACACCAAGGACTCTGAATAATGAGGAGACCTGTACAAACACACAGCTATAAAACAATACATGCAGTGCAAACACCTACACTGTACAAACACACACAGTATGAAAACAGACACAGTATAAAGACACAAACCGCACGCACACATGCATACACACTAAACAAACACACACGGTACAGACACACACACAATAAACAGTAAAAATACACAAGATAATTACACAATGTAAACCCACCGACCCACACACACAGACCCACTGGGAGATATGTCTGGAGTGATTTCTGTAGAGACGGCTGTCAGTGTACAGCTCTGTGCCTGAGCAGTCAAAACATCTCCCCAATTTGACCCTACTATGCCTTACAGTTCATAAGGACCCTAGTCTCTGCCTTGTGTGTGAGTGTGGTTGAGTGTGGTACATGTCGATGTCACACTGAAGCCTCTTACTCACAATGAGTCACTCAGTGTGTGTGTGTGTGTGTGAGGGATGTGAGAAAAACCCACGATCCATCAGCTACACTGAGGTCCTCTCTACTTACACTCCTCATGACTCACGAGTGAGTGCCAGAGAGAGATAGAAACAAAGAGAAAGAAAAACCCGAGGATGACGATCTTGTGACTCATTCCTAGATGACAATCCTTTCAAAGAGAGTGGGTGGGATGAAGGCAATTCACAGAGCAAGGGAAAGGAAGAGAATTACTAAATTGGTACGAGAGACACTACAACAAAGAGAGGACAGCACTTGAGAGAAATACAGAGGGGAAGAGGCTGTTCGAAAACAACCGGTTGCAAGTGATTCAGAGGTAGAGAGTGACAACAGGAGGAAGAACCGGACAAGAACCTGACACCCTCAGCACACAGGGGGACTAACACCTGCCCGGAGGTGACAGCATTCCCTCCCCCATAGCACGCCTAGGCACAACTATGACAACATAACCAACAAAAATGTGTTATAACTCCTGCAGCTCTATCACACGCTGGGTATGTACATAGTCAATGGTAGGCTTCGAGGGGACTCCAATGGTAGGTACACCTATAGCTCATCTCTTGGCAGTAGTACCGTAGACTGCTTTATCACTGACCTCAACCCTGAGTCTCTCAGAGCAATCTCAGTCAGCCCACTGACACCTCTATCAGATCACAGCAAAATCATTATCTACTTGAACAGAGCAATACTCAATCATGAGGCATCAAATCAAAAGGAACTGAAGAATATTAAGAGATGCTATAGATGGAAGGAATGTAGTGTGGAAAAAAGCAATTAGGCAACAACAAATAAATTCCATCCCTTTTAGACAACTTCCTGGACAAAATGTTTCACTGTAATAGTGAAGGTGTAAACTTGGCAGTAGAAAAACGAAACAATATATTTGACCTCTCAGCTTCCCTATCAAATCCCAAAATTTCAAACAGAAAACCGAAGAAAATGTACAACAATGACAAATGGTTTGATGACAAATACAAAAACCTGAGAAAGAAATTGAGAAACCTATCCAACCAAAAACATAAAGACCGAGAAAATCTGTGTCTACGCCTTCACTATGGTGAATCACTAAAACAATACTGACATACACTACGGAAAAATAAGGAACAGCACGTCAGAAATCAGTTCAATGTAATTGAAGAATCCATAGACTCTAACCACTTCTGGGACAACTGGAAAACACTAAACAACATGGTCACGGATTCCCCCGGTACTGCTGCTCATTCCGTTCACCAGCTCCGGAGGTCTACCTCACCGGCCTTCTAGGCGTCGCTGAACTGTTACATTACCACCAACCCTGGACTGTCTTGTCTCATTACACACACCTGGTTCCCATTCCCCCTGATTAGTATGTGAATATATGTGCCCTCTGTTCACATTGTCCTTGCTGATTATTGTTCCATGTCCGTTGGTCTTGGTCTGTGCTCTGTTGTATCGGTTTGCTTGTTCGTGTGCACTTGTTCTTACGAGTCTCATCCCGTGTGTTGTTATTACGGGTCTCATCCTCATAATGTTTACACCTCGCTCTTTGTTTGGGTTACAGCCCTGTACTATAAACTGTATATAGGTGTTTGTCTTGGACTTCATCCCCATCTTGTTCATGATATATACTATTTTGGGTAGTGAAATAAAAAATATGTATATTTTGTATTCCTGCGCCAATCTCCTATCATTATACAGTGTGACAAACACAAAGAATTATCTATCCGAAATGGAAATGTATGGGTAAACCACTACACCAATCCCTTTGGCCATATAACAAAGAACAAACAGCAAAAATATATACATGATCAAATACAAATCTTAGAATCAACTATTAAAGACTACCAGAACACACTGGATTCTCCAACTACTTTCAATGAACTACAGGACAAAATACAAACCCACCAACCCAAAAAGGCCTGTGGTGTTGATGGTATCCTCAGTGAAATGATAAAATATACAGACAACAAATTCCAATTGGCTATACTTAAACTCTCTAACATCATCCTTAGCTATGGTATCTTCCCCAATATTTAGAACCAAGGTGTTATGCTGGTGAATGAGGACCCAAAAGCGACTTAACGGAAACAGAGTCTTTATTCCAGATTTTAAACAAAAGCGATAATCCTGGATATTATCTAGGTAAAAGCAAAACAGGAAAACTGAAATCACTCGTCAGTAGAGAGGAATGACTGGAGACGCGACCACAGACTGCAGGTCGCTTCGGGAAGGCACCGGCCGTAGCTGACATTGACACCTGCTCACACGCAGCATCTGAAGAAGGTAAAACACGACAGGGCGGAACAAGGACACAGAACAGCGAACATCAAGCAGGGATCCGACAAGGACAGAAGCGGAAAACAGAGGGAGAAATAGGGACTCTAATCAGAGGGCAAAATAGGGGACAGGTGTGAAAAGAGTAAATGAGGTAGTTAGGAGAATGAGGAACAGCTGGGAGCAGGAACGGAAAGATAGAGAGAGAGAGCGAGAGAGGGAGAGAGGGAGGGGGAGAGAGAGGGATAGAAAGAGGGAAAGAACCTAATAAGACCAGCAGAGGGAAACGAATAGAAGGGAAGCACAGAGACAAGACATGATAATAAATGACAAAACATGACAGTACCCCCCCACTCACCGAGCGCCTCCTGGCGCACTCGAGGAGGAACCCTGGCGGCAACGGAGGAAATCATCAATCAACGAACGGTCCAGCACGTCCCGAGATGGAACCCAACTCCTCTCCTCAGGACCGTAAACCCTCCCAATCCACTAAGTACTGGTGACCACGTCCCCGAGAACGCATGTCCATGATCTTCCGTACCTTGTAAATAGGTGCGCCCTCGACAAGGACGGGGGGGGTAGGGAAGATGAACGGGGGCGCGAAGAAAAGGTTTGACACAGGAGACATGGAAGACAGGGTGGACGCGACGAAGATGTCGCGGAAGAAGCAGTCGCACAGCGACAGGATTGACGACCTGAGAGACACGGAACGGACCAATGAACCGCGGAGTCAACTTGCGAGAAGCTGTCGTAAGGGGAAGGTTATGAGTGGAAAGCCACACTCTCTGACCGCGACAATACCTAGGACTCTTAATCCTACGTTTATTGGCGGCTCTCACAGTCTGCGCCCTGTAACGGCAAAGTGCAGACCTGACCCTCCTCCAGGTGCGCTCACAACGTTGGACAAAAGCCTGAGCGGAGGGAACGCTGGACTCGGCGAGCTGGGACGAGAACAGAGGAGGCTGGTACCCAAGACTACTCTGAAACGGAGATAGCCCGGTAGCAGACGAAGGAAGCGAGTTGTGAGCGTATTCTGCCCAGGGGAGCTGTTCCGCCCAAGACGCAGGGTTTCGAAAAGAAAGGCTGCGTAATATGCGACCAATCGTCTGATTGGCCCTTTCTGCTTGACCGTTAGACTGGGGATGAAAACCAGAAGAGAGACTGACGGAAGCACCAATCAAACGACAGAACTCCCTCCAAAACTGTGACGTGAATTGCGGGCCTCTGTCTGAAACGGCGTCTAACGGGTGGCCATGAATTCTGCACACATTCTCAATGATGATTTGTGCCGTCTCCTTAGCGGAAGGAAGCTTAGCGAGGGGAATGAAATGTGCCGCCTTGGAGAACCTATCAACAACCGTAAGAATCACAGTCTTCCCCGCAGACGAAGGCAGACCGGTAATAAAGTCTAAGGCGATGTGAGACCATGGTCAAGAAGGAATGGGAAGCGGTCTGAGATGACCGGCAGGAGGAGAGTTACCTGACTTAGTCTGCGCGCAGTCCGAACAAGCAGCCACGAAACGGCGCGTGTCAAGCTCCTGAGTAGGCCACCAAAACCGCTGGCGAATAGAAGCAAGCGTACCCCGAACGCCGGGGTGGCCAGCTAACTTGGCAGAGTGAGCCCACTGAAGAACAGCCAGACGAGTAGAGACAGGAACGAAAAGAAGGTTACTAGGACAAGCGCGCGGCGACGCAGTGTGAGTGAGTGCTTGCTTTACCTGTCTCTCAATTCCCCAGACAGTCAACCCGACAACACGCCCTTCAGGGAGAATCCCCTCGGGGTCGGTAGAAGCCACAGAAGAACTAAAGAGAGGGGATAAGGCATCAGGCTTGGTGTTCTTATTACCCGGGCGATAAGAAATCATGAACTCGAAACGAGCGAAAAACAACGCCCAACGAGCTTGACGTGCATTAAGTCGTTTGGCAGAACGGATGTACTCAAGGTTCTTATGGTCAGTCCAAACGACAAAGGAACGGTCGCCCCTCCAACCACTGTCGCCATTCGCCTAGGGCTAAGCGGATGGCGAGCAGTTCGCGGTTACCCACATCATAGTTGCGTTCCGATGGCGACAGGCGATGAGAAAAATAAGCGCAAGGATGGACCTTATCGTCAGAATGGAAGCGCTGGGATAGAATGGCTCCCACGCCCACCTCTGAAGCGTCAACCTCGACAATGAATTGTTTAGTGACGTCAGGAGTAACAAGGATAGGAGCGGATGTAAAACGCTTCTTGAGGAGATCAAAAGCTCCCTGGGCGGAACCGGTCCACTTAAAGCACGTCTTGACAGAAGTAAGAGCTGTGAGAGGGGCAGCAACTTGACCGAAATTACGAATGAAACGCAGATAGAAATGAGCGAAACCTAGAAAGCGCTGCAACTCGACACGTGACTTAGGAACGGGCCAATCACTGACAGCCTGGACCTTAGCGGGATCCATCTGAATGCCTTCAGCGGAAGTAACAGAACCGAGAAATGTGACAGAGGAGACATGAAAGGCGCACTTCTCAGCCTTCACGTAGAGACAATTCTCTAAAAGGCGCTGGAGTACACGTCGAACGTGCTGAACATGAATCTCGAGTGACGGTGAAAAAATCAGGATATCGTCAAGGTAGACGAAAACAAAGATGTTCAGCATGTCTCTCAGTACATCATTAACTAATGCCTGAAAGACAGCTGGAGCATTAGCGAGACCGAACGGCAGAACCCGGTATTCAAAATGCCCTAACAGAGTGTTAAACGCCGTTTTCCACTCGTCCCCCTCTCTGATGCGCACGAGATGGTAAGCGTTACGAAGGTCCAACTTAGTAAAGAACCTGGCTCCCTGCAGAATCTCGAAGGCTGACGACATAAGGGGAAGCGGATAACGATTCTTAACCGTTATGTCACTCAGCCCTCGATAATCCACGCAGGGGCGCAGAGTACCGTCCTTCTTAACAAAAAAAAACCCCGCTCCGGCGGGAGAGGAAGAAGGCACCACGGTACCGGCGTCGAGAGAAACAGACAAATAATCCTCGAGAGCCTTACGTTCGGGAGCCGACAGAGAGTATAGTCTACCCCGAGGGGAGTGGTCCCCGGAAGGAGATCAATACGACAATCATACAACCGGTGAGGAGGAAGGGAGTTGGCTCTGGACCGACTGAAGACCGTGCGCAGATCATGATATTCCTCCGGCACTCCTGTCAAATCACCAGGTTCCTCCTGAGAAGAGGGGACAGAAGAAACAGGAGGGATTGCAGACATTAAACACTTCACATGACAAGAAACGTTCCAGGATAGGATAGAATTACTAGACCAATTAATAGAAGGATTATGACATACTAGCCAGGGATGACCCAAAACAACAGGTGTAAAAGGTAAACGAAAAATCAAAAAGGAAATGGTCTCACTGTGGTTACCAGATACTGTGAGGGTTAAAGGTAGTGTCTCACATCTGATACTGGGGAGAAGACTACCATCTAAGGCGAACATGGGCGTGGGCTTCCCTAACTGTCTGAGAGGAATGTCATGTTTCCGAGCCCATGCTTCGTCCATAAAACAACCCTCAGCCCCAGAGTCTATCAAGGCACTGCAGGAAGCAGCCGAACCGGTCCAGCGTAGATGGACCGACAAAGTAGTACAGGATCTTGATGGAGAGACCTGAGTAGTAGCGCTCACCAGTAGCCCTCCGCTTACTGATGAGCTCTGGCTTTTACTGGACATGAAATGACAAAATGTCCAGCAGAACCGCAATAGAGGCAAAGGCGGTTGGTGATCCTCCGTTCCCTCTCCTTAGTCGAGATGCGAATACCTCCCAGCTGCATGGGCTCAGTCTCTGAGCCGGAGGGAGGAGATGGTTGAGATGCGGAGAGGGGGAACACCGTTAACGCGAGCTCTCTTCCACGAGCTCGGTGACGAAGATCTACCCGTCGTTCTATGCGGATGGCGAGTGCAATCAAAGAGTCCACGCTGGAAGGAACCTCCCGGGAGAGAATCTCATCTTTAACCTCAGCGTGGAGTCCCTCCAGAAAACGAGCGAGCAACGCCGGCTCGTTCCAGTCACTGGAGGCAGCAAGAGTGCGAAACTCTATAGAGTAATCCGTTATGGATCGATCACCTTGACATAGAGAAGCCAGGGCCCTGGAAGCCTCCTTACCAAAAACTGAATGATCAAAAACCCGTATCATCTCCTCTTTAAAGTTCAGATAATTGTTAGAACACTCAGCCCTTGCCTCCCAGATAGCTGTGCCCCACTCCCGAGCCCGACCAGTAAGGAGTGAAATGACGTAAGCGATCCGAGCTCTCTCTCTTGAGTATGTGTTGGGTTGGAGAGAGAACACAATATCACACTGGGTGAGAAAGGAGCGGCACTCAGTGGGCTGCCCAGAGTAACATGGTGGGTTATTAACCCTAGGTTCCGGAGACTCGGAAGACCAGGAAGTAGCTGGTGGCACGAGACGAAGACTCTGAAACTGTCCTGAGAGGTCGGAAACCTGAGCGGCCAGGGTCTCAACGGCATGACGAGCAGCAGACAATTCCTGCTCGTGTCTGCCGAGCATTGCTCCTGGATCTCGACGGCAGTTTTGCGAGAATCCGTAGTCGCTGGGTCCATTCTTGGTCGGATCCTTCTGTTATGCTGGTGAATGAGGACCCAAAAGCGACTTAACGGAAACAGAGTCTTTATTCCAGATTTTAAACAAAAGCGATAATCCTGGATATTATCTAGGTAAAAGCAAAACAGGAAAACTGAAATCCACTCGTCAGTAGAGAGGAATGACTGGAGACGCGACCACAGACTGCAGGTCGCTTCGGGAAGGCACCGGCCGTAGCTGACATTGACACCTGCTCACACGCAGCATCTGAAGAAGGTAAAACACGACAGACACAGAACAGCGAACATCAAGCAAGGATCCGACAAGGACAGAAGCGGAAAACAGAGGGAGAAATAGGGACTCTAATCAGAGGGCAAAATAGGGGACAGGTGTGAAAAGAGTAAATGAGGTAGTTAGGAGAATGAGGAACAGCTGGGAGCAGGAACGGAACGATAGAGAGAGCGAGCGAGAGAGGGAGAGAGGGAGGGGGAGAGAGAGGGATAGAAAGAGGGAAAGAACCTAATAAGACCAGCAGAGGGAAACGAATAGAAGGGAAGCACAGAGACAAGACATGATAATAAATGACAAAACATGACACAAGGACTGATCACCCCAATGCACAAAAGTGGAGACAAAATTGACCCCAATAACTAGCATGGGATATGCATCAACAGCAACCTTGGGAAAATCCTCTGAATTATTATTAACAGCAGACTCAAACATTTCCTCAGTGAAAACAATGTACTGAGCAAATGTTAAATTGTCTTTTTTACCAAACTACCGTACGACAGACCACATATTCACCCTGCACACCCTAATTGACAAACAAACAAACCAAAAAACAATGGCAAAGTCTTCTCATACTTTGTTGATTTAAAAAAAGCCTTTGACTCAATTTGTCATTAGGGTCTACTATACAAATTGATGGAAAGTAGTGTTGGGGGGAAAACATATGACATGATAAAAATCCATGTACACAAACAAGTGTTGTTAACATTGTCAGAAAACACACACATTTATTTCCACAGGGCCGTAGGGTGAGACGGAGATGCAGCTTATGCCCCACCCAGTTCAACATATATATCAACGAATTGGTGAGGGCACTAGAAAAGTCTGCACCACATGGCCTCTCACTACTAGAACCTGAAGTCAAATGTCTACTGTTTGCTGATGATCTGTTGCCAAGGAGGGCATACAGCAGCACCTAGATCTTCTGCACAAATTCTGTCAGACCTGTGCCCTGACAGTAAATCTCAGTAAGACAAAAATAATAGTGATCTAAAAAGGTTCAGTTGCCAGGACCACAAATACAAATTCCATCTATACACCGTTGCCCTAGAGCAAACAAAAAACTATAACATCAGTGCCACAGGTAACCTCCACAAAGCTGTGAACGAGCTGAGACAAGGCAAGAGCATCTGCTAAATGACTTAAATGTAAATGTAAGAAGGGCCTTCTATGCCATCAAAAAAGAAACATCAAATTTGACATACAAATTAGGATCTGGCTAAAAATACTGGAATCAGTTATAGAACTCATTGCCCTTTATGGTTGTGAGGTCTGTGGTCCGCTCACCAACCAAGGATTCACAAAATGGGACAAACACCAAATTGAAACTTGCATGCAGAATTCTGCAAAAATATCCTATGTGTACAATGTAAAACATCAAATAATGCATGCAGGGCAGAATTAGGCTGATACACGCTAATTATCAATATCCAGAAAAGAGCCTCTAAATTCTACAACCACCTAAAAGGAAGCGATTCCAAACCTTCCATAACAAAGCCATCACCTACAGAGATTAACCTGGAGAAGATTCCACTAAGCAAACAGACCCCACAGAGTCCCAGGACAGCAGCACAATTAGACCCAACCAAATCATGAGAAAACAAAAAGATAATTACTTGACACATTGGAAAGAATGAACAAATTCTTAACAAATTAACAAATAAACAGAGTAAACTAGAATGCTACTTGGCCCTAAACAGAGAGTACACAGTGACAGAATACCTGACCACTTTGAATGACCCAAATTTAAGGAAATCTTTGACTGTGTACAGACTCAGTGAGCATAGCCTTGCTATTGAGAAAGGCTGCCATTGGCAGACCTGGCTCTCAAGAGAAGAGAAAATGAGGTGGAAACTGAGCTGCACTGAGCTGCACTTCCTAACCTCCTGCCAAATGTATGACAATATTAGAGACACATTTTTCCTTCAGATGACACAGATCCACAAAGAATTCCCGAAAACAAACCCAATTTTGATAAACTCCCATATATACTGGGTGAACAGCTGCAGTATTTGTGACCTGTTGCCACAAGAAAAGGGCAACCAGTGAAGAGCCAACACCATTGTAAATACAACCCACATGTATGTTTATTTATTTACCCTTTTGTGCTTTCGCTGTTTATATACATAATATGACATTTTAAATGTCTTTATTCTTTTATTATCTACTTGACTTGCTTTGGCAATTATGCCCAATGTTAACATATGTTTCCCATGCCAATAAAGCCCTTGAATTGAATTGAATTGAGAGAGAGAATGAGATCAACAGCGAGTGAGAGAGTTGTGGGTGGGAGGAGAGAACAGAGGCAATGAGGCAGTGCTGAATTATTCTGTGTGAGAGCTATTCTGTCACACTGTGGTATTTCTATTCAGCAGGAGCTGCATGATCCTCTCTCTCTCTATCTCTATCTATGTCTCTGTCTCTGTCTCTGTCTCTGTCTCTGTCTCTGTCTCTGTCTCTGTCTCTGTCTCTGTCTCTCTCTCTCTCTCTCTCTCTCTCTCTCTCTCTCTCTCTCTCTCTCTCTCTCTCTCTCTCTCTCTCGCTCTCTGTCTCTGTCTCTGTCTCTGTCTCTGTCTCTGTCTCTGTCTCTGTCTCTGTCTCTGTCTCTGTCTCTGTCTCTGTCTCTTTGTCTCTTTGTCTCTCTCTCTCTCTCTCTCTCTCTCTCTCTCTCTCTCTCTCTCTCTCTCTCTCTCTCTCTCTCTCTCTCTCTCTCTCTCTCTCTCTCTCTCTCGCTCTCTGTCTCTGTCTCTGTTTCTGTCTCTGTCTCTGTTTCTGTCTCTGTCTCTGTCTCTGTCTCTGTCTCTGTCTCTGTCTCTGTCTCTGTCTCTCTGTCTCTCTGTCTCTCTCTCTCTCTCTCTCTCTCTCTCTCTCTCTCTCTCTCTCTCTCTCTCTCTCTCTGTCTCTGTCTCTGTCTCTGTCTCTGTCTCTGTCTCTGTCTCTGTCTCTGTCTCTGTCTCTTTGTCTCTTTGTCTCTTTGTCTCTTTGTCTCTTTGTCTCTCTCTCTCTCTCTCTCTCTCTCTCTCTCTCTCTCTCTCTCTCTCTCTCTCTCTCTCGCTCTCTGTCTCTGTCTCTGTCTGTCTCTGTCTCTGTCTCTGTCTCTGTCTCTGTCTCTGTCTCTGTCTCTGTCTCTGTCTCTCTCTCTCTCTCGCTCTCTGTCTCTGTCTCTGTCTCTCTCCCTCTCTGTCTTTGTCTCTCTCTCTCTCTCGCTCGCTCGCTCTCTGTCTCTGTCTCTGTCTCTGTCTCTGTCTCTGTCTCTGTCTCTGTCTCTGTCTCTGTCTCTTTGTCTCTTTGTCTCTCTCTCTCTCTCTCTCTCTCTCTCTCTCTCTCTCTCTCTCTCTCTCTCTCTCTCTCTCTCTCTCTCTCTCTCTCGCTCGCTCTGTCTCTGTCTCTGTCTCTGTCTCTGTCTCTGTCTCTCTGTCTCTCTGTCTCTCTGTCTCTCTCTCTCTCTCTCTCTCTCTCTCTCTCTCTCTCTCTCTCTCTCTCTCTCTCTCGCTCTCTGTCTCTGTCTCTGTCTCTGTCTCTCTCTGTCTCTGTCTCTGTCTCTGTCTCTGTCTCTGTCTCTGTCTCTGTCTCTGTCTTTGTCTCTCTCTCTCTCTCGCTCTCTGTCTCTGTCTCTGTCTCTCTCCCTCTCTGTCTTTGTCTCTCTCTCTCTCTGCTGTGATGGCACACTGTGGAATTTCACCCAGTAGATATGGGAGTTTATCAAAATTGGATTTGTTTTCGAGGCTCTCTCTCTCTCTCTCTCTCTCTGTCTCGATCTCTCTCTCTCTCTCTCTCTCTGTCTCTGTCTCTCTCTGTCTCTGTCTCTGTCTCTGTCTCTGTCTCTGTCTCTGTCTCTGTCTCTGTCTCTGTCTCTGTCTCTGTCTCTGTCTCTGTCTCTGTCTCTGTCTCTGTCTCTGTCTCTGTCTCTGTCTCTGTCTCTGTCTCAACTCAATTCAATTCAATTCAAGGGGCTTTATTGGCATGGGAAACGTGTTAACATTGCCAAAGCAAGTGAGGTAGATATTATACAAAAGTGAAATAAACAATAAAATTAACAGTAAACATTACACATACAGAAGTTTCAAAACAATAAAGTCATTATAAATGTCATATTATATATACACAGTGTTTTAACAATGTCCAAATGGTTAAAGGACACAAGACTAAATAAATAAGCATAAATATGGGTTGTATTTACAATGGTGTGTGTTCTTCACTGGTTGCCCTGTTCTCGTGGCAACAGGTCACAAATCTTGCTGCTGTGATGGCACACTGTGGAATTTCACCCAGTAGATATGGGAGTTTATCAAAATTGGATTTGTTTTCGAATTCTTTGTGGATCTGTGTAATCTGAGGAAAATATGTCTCTCTAATATGGTCATACATTGGGCAGGAGGTTAGGAAGTGCAGCTCGGTTTCCCTCTCATTTTGTGGGCAGTGAGCACATAGCCTGTCTTCTCTCGAGAGTCATGTCTGCCTACGGCTTCCTTTCTCAATAGCAAGGCTATGCTCACGGAGTCTGTACATAGTCAAAGCTTTCCTTAATTTTGGGTCAGTCACAGTGGTCAGGTATTCTGCCACTGTGTACTCTCTGTTTAGGGCCAAATAGCATTCTAGTTTGCTCTGTTTTTTTGTTAATTCTTTCCAATGTGTCAAGTAATTATCTTTTTGTTTTCTCATGATTTGGGTGGGTCTAATTGTGCTGCTGTCCTGGGGCTCTCTCTCTCTCTCTCTCTCTCTCTCTCTCTCTCTCTCTCTCTCTCTCTCTCTCTCTCTCTCTCTCTCTCTGTCTCGATCTCTCTCTCCCTCTGTCTCTGTCTCTGTCTCTGTCTCTGTCTCTCTCTCTGTCTCCTCTCTCTCTCTCTCTCTCTCTCTCTCTCTCTCTCTCTCTCTCTCTCTCTCTCTCTCTCTCTCTCTCTCTCTCAACTCAATTCAATTCAATTCAAGGGGCTTTATTGGCATGGGAAACGTGTTAATATTGCCAACGCAAGTGAGGTAGATATTATACAAAAGTGAAATAAACAATTAAATTAACAGTAAACATTACACATACAGAAGTTTCAAAACAATAAAGACATTACAAATGTCATATTATATATACACAGTGTTTTAACAATGTACAAATGGTTAAAGGACACAATATAAAATAAATAATCATAAATATGGGTTGTATTTACAATGGTGTGTGTTCTTCACTGGTTGCCCTGTTCTCGTGGCAACAGGTCACAAATCTTGCTGCTGTGATGGCACACTGTGGAATTTCACCCAGTAGATATGGGAGTTTATCAAAATTGGATTTGTTTTCGAATTCTTTGTGGATCTGTGTAATCTGAGGGAAATATGTCTTTCTAATATGGTCATACATTGGGCAGGAGGTTAGGTGTTATGCGGGTGAATGAGGACCCAAAAGCGACTTGGCGAAAACAGAGTCTTTATTCCAGTAAAGGAAATAGGCAATACTCCTAGACAAATCGGAGCAGAAAACAAAACATAAAAAACTAATTCCACTCGTAGTGACGAGGACAGACTGGAGACTCGACCATAAACTGTAGGTTGCCTCGGGAAGGCACCGACCGTAGCAGACTCAGACACCTGCTCACACGCAGCATCTGAGGGAAACAAGACACGACAGGGCGAGACAAAGACACAGCACGGTGAACAATATACAAGGATCCGACAGGACAGAAACGGAAGACAAGGGGAGAAATAGGGACTCTAATCAGAGGGCAAGATACGGAACAGGTGTGAAAAGATTAGATGATTGATTAGGGGAATAGGAACAGCTGGGAGCAGGAACGGAACGATAGAGAGAAGAGAGAGAGGGAGGGAGAGAGAAAAAAGGGAACGAACCTAATAAGACCAGCAGGGGGAAAACGAACAGAAGGGAAAGCAAAATGACAAGACAATATAAGACAAAACATGACATTAGGAAGTGCAGCTCGGTTTCCCTCTCATTTTGTGGGCAGTGAGCACATAGCCTGTCTTCTCTCGAGAGTCATGTCTGCCTACGGCTTCCTTTCTCAATAGCAAGGCTATGCTCACTGAGTCTGTACATAGTCAAAGCTTTCCTTAATTTTGGGTCAGTCACAGTGGTCAGGTATTCTGCCACTGTGTACTCTCTGTTTAGGGCCAAATAGCATTCTAGTTTGGTCTGTTTTTTTGTTAATTCTTTCCAATGTGTCAAGTAATTATCTTTTTGTTTTCTCATGATTTGGGTGGGTCTAATTGTGCTGCTGTCCTGGGGCTCTCTCTCTCTCTCTCTCTCTCTCTCTCTCTCTCTCTCTCTCTCTCTCTCTCTCTCTCTCTCTCTCTCTCTCTCTCTCTCTCTGTCAACTCAATTCAATTCAATTCAAGGGGCTTCATTGGCATGGGAAACGTGTTAACATTGCCAAAGCAAGTGAGGTAGATATTGTGAGACCTCTCCTCTAATCTCTCTGTATTTCTCTCCTCATCTATCCACCTTCCTCATTACTGTACATCACTATGACCTCTGCACTGTAGATTCATAACAGCTGTTTCAGGCCATAAAATACACACACGCACACACACACACGCACGCACGCACGCAAGCACGCACACACACACACACGCACACACACACGCACACACACACACACACACAGTGGTCTGTATGCTGAAGGAAAAGACAAGCAGCATGTTTATACTGTATGTAGTCTGCCACTACTCGGTTTACATCCCAAACCTTGAATATAAATGAAGGACTGTGAAATATGAAATATGCATGTCTCTCTGACTGACTCTCACCTCTATGCCCAGAGTCTGGCGTACACTGTTTCAAACTGTTAATAACAAGTTCAGCAACACTTTCCCATGTAGGAATTCCATTAGGAGATAACAGAAATGGATGAAAATTAATATCTCCAACAGCATGGAAAGTGTTCAATATGAATGTTATAGAATCATATGCAGAACAACTTTAATTGGGTTGTACAACAGGTGTCTTTCACTGAATATAGTTCCCAGTACAGTTGAGGTGTGACTGTTTAACTGTTCTGAATGAGGCTGTTGGGTTCCTGAAGGAGAAGGATATTAGATTGATGCAGCATTTCTTTTTTGTGTCTTCTTCACTCAATAGATGTGCTTAGTGCTTGTAAGGTTCAAATGCTTTGTGTGTGTGTGTGCGTGCGTGCCTGCGCGCGCGTGCGTTTATTACAGCAGCAGCTGGGAGGCTGAGGTTGCTGGTAAATATTTGATGAGAGAATGGATCCTCTCTTCTCTGTGAGCAGGTCAAGTACAGTAGCACACACACACACACACACACACACACACACACACACACACACACACACACACACACACACACACACACACACACACACACACACACACACACACACACACACACACACACACACACACACACACAGACACACACACACACACACACACACACACACACACACACACACACACACACACACACACACACACACACACACACACACACACACACACACACACACATACACACACACACACACACACACACACACACACACACACACACACACACACACACACACACACACACACACACACACACACACACACACACACACACATACAGACACACAAACATACACACAGAAACATACACTCAGAAATAATTGTTTAGATTTGTTCCTAAAGGGGTACAATGGGGTGTCACTGGGGTGGTACCCTGTAAGGTCCTCCTTTGTACTTTTAGTTACAAGTACATAATTGTACCCCAGTTCATACCTCAGATAATAACTTTCTCTACAGGCACAACATTATGCTTTTTGCCTTTATATAGTACAACCACAATGACAAAGCCTTTTGCTCCTTGTAACTGTCAAAAATGTCTCTCTACTGGAGACCACTTAAAGTGGTACAACACTTCCACTCACAGGTGACTAAAAATAACTACTTGAAAGCCAACAAAAGCGAGAAACTTTTGAGAAAAGGATAAAAGATATGTCACAAGGACGAGACGGGGAATTACCGGACACCAGGTCTGCAGGAATTAACACCCATAGCAAGGACGTTAAAATTCAAATTTCTCCCGCTCTCATTCAAGACCCTATCCAGGGCCCGCTTGATCAAGAAACAAGCCCACAGGCTTTGTCTTTAGACTCTTATACAAAGGTTGCGAAGGATAAGATCAAACGCTTCGTTAAAGCCAAGCTCGGTCAAAATCTGAAAAGTCGATCTGCTTCCACCTTGAACAGAAATATGATACATCACGTCATTGCGTACGACCACTCCACTTTGTGGGTAATATGTCCACTAAACACGAATCTAAACGGCCATACCTGGAAACGGTCCTGGAGGACTGCTTAACTTGTCATACGCTAATTTATTTGGGTGCAACCAAAATATCACTCATCTCTCAAACATTGTTCGATGATCTCAAAAGGGCTTTGAAGCCAACTAAACATTGGTTAAAAGTGGAATGATGCGACACTACACTTTGAGGGGTCACTCAGACTACCTCGCCTCTCACATGGAGAGTCATGCTGAAACTACACTTCGAGGGGTCACCCAGACTATCTCGCCTCTCACATGGAGAGTCATGCTGAAACTACACTTCGAGGGGTCACCCAGACTACCTCGCCTCTCACATGGAGAGTCATGCTGAAACTACACTTCGAGGGGTCACCCAGACTACCTCGCCTCTCACATGGAGAGTCATGCTGAAACTACACTTCGAGGGGTCACCCAGACTATCTCGCCTCTCACATGGAGAGTCATGCTGAAACTACACTTCGAGGGGTCACCCAGACTACCTCGCCTCTCACATGGAGAGTCATGCTGAAACTACACTTCCAGGACGTATAGCTCATTCACCCTGTGTATGTTACCAGCCTCGAAACTGTACCCCTGCTACTTGGAGCAGACTTGATGGATCGGTTACTCCCATTGATTGATTGGAAAACCAACCAGGTATGGTCACAGGCCACAGTGCCTTCCCCTAACACTAGCTGCAATGCAGTCATTCACGAGGAGTATCTGTCAAAAGCACTCCTTGGGAAAAAGACATTTAGAAACCTTATGGTGCAGAATCCGATCCAAGGAGATATTACGATATCTCGACACATTCCATCAGCCAACCTGGTTGACCATTCTTGTCATGATTTCGAGGCAGCTGTCTCTGTGAATGAGCAACTTCCCTCCTCCTTTCAGTCGTGCAATACGGTAGTTGATATGAACTTCTCTTGCCCTTCGGACACTTCCGCAAGCACTGCAGCCGTCTCAGCAAGAAAAACATTGATGCGCAGAGTGTACTCTGCTTCCGATGATACACCATCCGCTTTGTGGGGGACAGTCAACCCGTACAATGACACTAATGGCGTCAGTCCAGCAACTGACCCGATGACTCCCACTGGTGAAACACTTTGCGATATCACAGACCGATATCCTCGTCTCAGTTCGCAGGTACTGAAGAGATTGCCACACGCGGACGCGGTGGTGACTGACAGACCTCAACAGCCACTGAGGGTGTTGAAGCACAAACACCAGGAGCTTTGGTTGAAAGGATACAGCCATTCTCATAATAACGTGGCCACTGACAAATCGTACACAGGATCTGAACTTTTCGTTTGTGCCTTGGATACCAACACCACCCATTGGGGGGGGGGGTGATAGTAGCCCAGACCCATGATGAGCCTCGAGACTGACGGGTCGAGACTGCGGACAACACCGTATGAGGCCGCCAGAGCACAGATATAATCTAGTTGTAAACTCCCCTATGAGAACAGTGAGGATCAGACCCGCTAGACGGTGATCATCTTAGAACACATCTAAGATAGTACTGACGTGTTAGATGCACTATTGTAAAGTGGCTGTTCCACTGGATGTCATAAGGTGAATGCTCCAATCTGTAAGTCGCTCTGGATAAGAGCGTCTGCTAAATGACTTAAATGTAAATGTAAATGTGTACCATAATGGTCGTAAAGGAAGTCCAGTGGACTAGTCCACCTCCAAAACAAATGGCAACAATAATCATTCCTTGCCATGTGTAGTAGCCACTACAAGACAACTAGTAAAATGCTCCAATCATGTATTACTGTAGAATAACATTTCAGAATATATCAGTAGGACATCTGGTCCCCTTGAGTACCAGTACCAATACCACAGTCAGTCCAGCAACACTCAGTAAGAGGATTAGTAACTTCACAAGTTAAATTGCTATTGATAATAGCGACAAAGGAGTCACTCAGAGTGAAACACGGGGAAGGGAATCTCCATTGCACTCTTCCAGTGGTTGACACACATGCCACTAATAAGTTGATTCCTCCATTCAGGAGAAAAGTTATTAGAAGTCATGAACCATGATCACACCGTGTACGACTGGTTCTGTGCTTAGAGATTACTTCCATCGTAATGTTAGCTCATCCATGGATAACATAGCTATGAAGTAGACTTCTTAATACCTACCGCCACTACAATAGTGGAAGACAGTGACTGGTAGTAAAACCACTACATGCTTCCTCGACACCAATTCTGACCAACCTCCAGGCATTAACCTGAAAATTACCTGACTACGTCAGACTCATTCTGAACAAGTTGCCAGGATACTTGGTTTTCTTCCCTTGACATGTGCGCTTGCGTAAGCATAAACACACATGCACAATGGAACATCTAATTAGGATTTATGCTAGGATCACTTAAGGGTCCGAGCACAATACCAGCCTTAGTAAAGTTGAACATTCATGAGGCCATTTATTGAGGCCTTTGACTCTACAGCTACAGCACTCACCAGTTTTCTTCTCAGAAGTCCATATGTAGACTGCCAAAAACTAGTGCCTTACAGCTGTAGACTTATCATGAAGTTTTCAACTTAGGATAGTACCCTAAGCAGCACCCCGCAAATTAGGAAAGCCCTAGATATGACATTAGACAATGCCACGATAGGGTCATTTAGCCAAGACCATGGACGTAGATCGAATACAGTCCAATTAGATGATTAAGGGGGCATAACTATATTTTGTTTTGTTTATGCTTTCATTTAATTTTGTTTCATTTTCTTCGGCACGTAGAAAGTGATAGAGCCATAAACAACTTCCCCATGCAACCATCAGTTAGTGCCACAACGCCGCTCATTTGGAAGGAAATGTAATGATATATTTCACGAGTGTGTGTGAGTTGTTAACATCTGCCTAAGTTACTGCCCAGATCTTCCAGTCTGGACGAACAGACGACGGGTCCGGAATGGCGATCACCAACTGGACATCTGCTGCCCAGCCTTGGGGCAGACGTCTTCATTTGCAGAAACCCTACCCGGGTCAACCACCAGATGGGGGACTGCAACAGCAATCACCAACTGGACATCTGCTGCCCAGCCTTGGGAAAGACTTCTTCATTTGCAGAAACCCTACCTGGGTCGACCACCAGAGGGGGACCACAATAATGGTTCACAACCAGGACAACCCACAGTCATTTATATGTTGGTTTGCAATGTGCAGGTTAATTGCACCATTGAACTCAACATGGGGACTCTCATGACATTGGCCTGGGGGAGGTTTATGACCCCCATAAATACCTTTCCCCCTTTTCCTCTCTCTACTCTACCGATGTAACTATTGAAAATCACTTTGTTAACATTGAGAGAGAGTCTGGTGACATCAAAAGTTGGGAAACGGAACCATATTTCGGTAATCCAACCAGTTGAAAATATCCGTTGTGACTTAATGAATATTATGTCAGTTCAGTTGGTATCTGAGACATGATTACTGATGATAGGACAACATAAACTGTATCTTGGAAAATCTACACATTCTAGTTCTGTGCAATTTAAATGTTTAAATATGAAACTATTTGTGAAAAGATTAAATGTCATTTTTAGCTCCTAAATGAGAGAATTGGTTTTCATGAGTGAACTATGCTCAACTCAGTGACTCCGCCGATGTGAACAGACATTGGGTGTAAACTATGAAACACGGCCCTATCTCCCAATCCTATATAAGCCCCTTGAGGAAAATGTAACTTTCTGTTCCAAGGACATTAAGGGCGACGGTCCTACTGGGCCCAGATAACCTAGCAAAATCATCATCAAATTTCAACATGAAGATGACGGTCAACACCCCGAAAGGATGAATTTTTACTATACCAGTCAGAATATAGCATGAGCTTAACCTCTTAAGCCTAGCCCTGTTTACTGCCCCTAATGGAGGAATTGGGTACCCATATAAAACAGGATAAATTTTTGTCAAAAGTTGCTAATATATGCATATAAAAAATATTATTGAATAGAAAACACTTTAAAGCTTCTAAAACCGTTTACATTTTGTCTCTATGTAAAGCAGAAGTCTCAGGGCATGCATTCTCCCAAAATCTCTCTTGTCATGGAAAAAGTTGGCCCAACTTTGACGTCATCTTAAACGCCTTCCCAAACAACTACCGCTCTGGGAACAGTTCCTACGTGTTCAGCGCGAAGCCTGCTTTCAATGGGGCTTCTCATTGTGTGAATTTTTTTTTTCTTTTCGACCGAAAAGTGGCTATTTTGAGAACCGAAAGACGCAGACTTGAAAACTAAACGCTGTTTTGGTAAGTATAATCCCTTCCAGGTCTTTTGATGGAAGAACAGCAAAGGTAAGGGAATATTTATGTGTTAATTTTGGGTTTCTGTCGACTCCAAGATAGAGTAGGCATAATGATACATTTGGAGCGCCGACTCCTAGTATAGCCTAGTAAACGCAAACTGTAACGTTAAAAATAAATGTAACACAGCGATTGCATTTAGAAGAAGTGTATCTTCCTATACATATGTAAAACATGCATATTTAGTCAAAGTTTATGATGTGTATTCCTTGTTAGCTGACGTTATCTGCCGGAGCTATTTCATTTCTCCTGACATTTTAGTAGCATTTTTTGAACGATGCGTCATTGTAAACAGAGATTTATGGATATATATTGCAGATTATTGAAAAAAAATGAATGTACTGTGTGACATGTTATATTACTGTCATCTGATGAAGATTTCAAAAGGTTAGTGAAATGATTTTTTTTTTAATCCTGCATTTGTTGATTGCATATTTTTTTCTGCGGTGGTGGTTTGACATAAATATGTACTATGTTTTCGCCGTAAACCATTTTAGAAATCTGACTTGTTGCCTGGATTCACAGCGAGTGTAGCTTTAATTCAATACCCTGCATGTGTATTTTAATGAACGTTTGAGTTTTAACTAATACTATTAGCATTTAGCGTAGCGCATTTGCATTTCCAGAGCTCTAGATGGGACGCCTGCGTGCCAAGTAGAAGCAAGAGGTTAAAAGTATGGCAACTTGGTATGAACTTTGAACTCTTATTCACTCCAGAAGTGATATCTCCTAGCCGTTGAGTTAGCAGCAGTCACTGTAGACGTGGGCTAGGAAAGGATGGACAACGTATTCAGTCTAACACACACAACGATACTACAACGTATCCAGTTTACCACCAGAGACATTCTTCAAAGGACAAACCATCCATCGACAACCAATCTACCGAAGCGCAGCTCAGAGTAAATATTTATTGCATTCTCCTTTTTCAATTGGGCGGTAATTTAGAATGCACAAGATACTGTATTTACGATAGCATAGCTTCTCGCTTTGTTCCTCAGTCTTCCCGCTCTTTCACTCACATCCCCCCTTTTCTTTGTGTAACCAGCCGCTATATCGGCTCCGTTCACCAGGTCCATCAATGTTTGATTCATTATGTGAATATGTAATTCTGTTTGATTAGTTAGGTATTTAGTAAATAAATAATTACATCCGATTTTGTATTGCTGATTCAATTTGTTAGCCAGGGTTCGTGAAGATAACCAAGAATTTACAACTTTCAGATGAGAGTAAATAAGGAGAGGATTAAATGTTGACTGCTACTGACGTAAAAGATGACCAGGTCTTTGAGTTTATTCGGAAGATAACAGCTCTAACATTATTTCGTGGTGCACCGACTTTCCAGTTAATCATTGACCTGATTAGCTTATTCAGGTAATATTAATTACAGATAAATTATTTTATAGAATAGCATGTCATATCACTTAATCCAGCATAGCCAAAGACATGACAACTGTCTGTCCATGTGTCACCATCTGTCACCTCAAATATTTCTCCCGATCTGCCCCTATGTTGTAAACATTCATAGGCTAGGTTGTAGCAACTTCATGACGGGTATAGGGACCATTTGAGTATCATGTAGTATCCTAAGCCTATCGCTGTTACATTGAACTGGGTGAATGGAATATGAATGACAGTCATCCAATATACTGTAATAGAAATAAGGCCATGTTCATAAAAATAAAAATAAATTCTCCCTCGTCTTAAACGGCACTGACTGCCACTGATTAATTCCCCAGTGTCTGTTGGAAAGCAGACTGAAGCAGGTTTTTCTTCTAGGATTTTGCCTGTGCTTAGCTCTATTCCATTTATTTTTTACCTGAAAAACTCCCTATTCCTTAATGATTGCAAGCATACCCATAACGTGATGCAGCCATCACTATGCTTGAACATATGGTGGTACTCAGTAATGTGTTGTATTGTATTTGCTACAAACATAACACTTTGTATTCAGGACAAAAAGTTAATTGAGTTTCCACATTATTTGCAGCATTACTTTAGTGCCTTGTTGCAAACAGGGTGCGTTTTTTGGAATATGTGCATGCTGTACAAGCTTAACCTCTTGAACCTCTGGGGGCAGTATTTCATTTTTGGATGAAAAACATTCCCGTTTTAAACAAGATATTTTGTCACGAAAAGATGCTATGCTCGACTATGCATATAATTGACAGCTTTGGAAAGAAAACACTCTGACGTTTCCAAAACTGCAAAGATATTGTCTGTGAGTGCCACAGAACTAATGCTACAGGCAAAACCAAGATGAAATTTCATACAGGATGTGAGCAAGATTTTTGAGGCGCTGTGTTCCAATGTCTCCTTATATGGCTGTGAATGCGCAAGGAATGAGCCTACACTTTCTGTCTTTTCCCCAAGGTGTTTGCAGCATTGTGATGTATTTGTAGGCATATCATTGGAAAATTGACCATAAGTGACTATATTTACCAGGTGTCCGCTCGGTGTCCTCCGTCGAAACTGTTGCGTAATCTCCAGGTGCGTGCATTTTTCCATTTTGAACAGAGTAGAAACCAAACTGCCACGAGTGACTTATCATTGAATAGATATGTGAAAATCACCTTGAGGATCGATTCTAAACAACGTTTGCCATGTTTCTGTCGATATTATGGAGTTAATTTGGAAAAAAGTTTGCGTTGTAATGACTGAATTTTCTGTTTTTTTTTCTTAGCCAAACGTGATGAACAAAACGGAGCAATTTCTCCTACACAAATAATCTTTTTGGAAAAACTGAACATTTGCTATCTTTTTTTTATTTTTTTAAAAAAAAAAAAAAAAAAAAATATTTTTTTAACCTTTATTTAACAAGGCAAGTCAGTTAAGAACATATTCTTATTTTCAATGACGGCCTGGGAACAGTGGGTTAACTGCCTGTTCAGGGGCAGAACAACAGATTTGTACCTTGTCAGCTCGGGGGTTTGAACTCGCAACCTTCCGGTTACTAGTCCAACGCTCTAACCACTAGGCTACGCTGCCACCTAGCTGAGAGTCTCCTCATTGAAAACATCCGAAGTTCTTCAAAGGTAAATTCTTTTATTTGAATGCTTTTCTTGTTTTTGTGAAAATGTTGCCTGCTGAATACTTGGCTTAATGCTATGCTAGCTATCAATACTCTTACACAAATGCTTGTGTAGCTATGGTTGAAAAGCATTTTTTGAAAATCTGAGATGACAGTGTTGTTAACAAAAGGCTAAGCTTGTGAGCCAATATATTTATTTCATTTCATTTGCGATTTTCATGAATAGTTATGGTAATGAGCTTGAGGCTATAATTATGCTCCCGGGTACGGGATTGCTCATCGCAACAGGTTAATTGTTTTCACTCTCTCATTTAGGTTCGTATTTTGGAGTAACTACAATGTTGTTGATCCATCCTCGGTTTTCTCCTGTCACAGCCATTAAACTCTAACTGTTTTTCAAATCCCTATTGGCCTAATGGTGAAATCTCTAAGTGGTTTCCTACCTCTCTGGCAACTGAGTTAGGAAGGACGCCCGTATCTTTATAGTGACTGGGTGTATTCATATACCATCCAAAGTGTAATTAATAACTTCACCACGCTCAAAGGGATATTCAATATCTGCTTTTTAATTTTTCCCATCAACAGATACCCTTCTTTGCAAGGCATTGGAAAACCTCTCTGGTCTTTGCGGTTGAATCTGTGTTTGAAATTCACTGCTCGACTGAGGGACATTACAGATAATTGTATGTGTGTGGTACAGAGATGAGGTAGTCATTCAAAAATCATGTTAAACACTATTATAGCACATAGACTGTCAAATCAAATTTTTATTTGTCACATACACATGGTTAGCAGATGTTAGTGCTATGATGTTAGTGCAGATGAGTGTAGCGAAATGCTTGTACGTCTAGTTCCGACAATGCAGTAATAACCAACAAGTAATCTAGCTAACAATTCCAAAACTACTACCTTATAGACACAAGTGTAAGGGGATAAAGAATATGTACATAAAGATATATAAATGAGTGATGGTACAGAGCGGCATAGGCAAGATACAGTAGATGGTATTGAGTGCAGTATATACATATGAGATGAGTATGTAAACAAAGTGGCATAGTTAAAGTGGCTACTGATACATGTATTACATAAGGATGCAGTAGATGATATAGAGTACAGTATATACATATACATGAGATGAATAATGTAGGGTATGTAAACATTATATAAGGTAGCATTGTTTAAAGTGGCTAGTGATATATTTTGCATCATTTCCCATCAATTCCCATTATTAAAGTGGCTGGAGTTGAGTCAGTGTGTTGGCAGCAGCCACTCAATGTTAGTGGTGGCTGTTTAACAGTCTGATGGCCTTGAGATAGAAGCTGTCTTTCAGTTTCTCGGTCGCAGCTTTGATGCACCTGTACTGACCTCGCCTTCTGGATGATAGCGGGGTGAACAGGCAGTGGCTCGGGTGGTTATTGTCCTTGATGATCTTTATGGCCTTCCTGTGACATCGGGTGGTGTAGGTGTCCTGGAGGGCAGGTAGTTTGCCCCCGGTGATGCGTTGTGCAGACCTCACTACCCTCTGGAGAGCCTTACGGTTGTGGGCGGAGCAGTTGCCGTACCAGGAGGTGATACAGCCCGACAGGATGCTCTCGATTGTGCATCTGTAGAAGTTTGTGAGTGCTTTTGGTGACAAGCCGAATTTCTTCAGCCTCCTGAGGTTGAAGAGGCGCTGTAGCGCCTTCTTCACGATGCTTTCTGTGTGGGTGGACCAATTCAGTTTGTCTGTGATGTGTACGCCGAGGAACTTAGAACTTACTACCCTCTCCACTACTGTTCCATCGATGTGGATAGGGGGGGGTGTTCCCTCTGCTGTTTCCTGAAGTCCACAATCATCTCCTTAGTTTTGTTGACGTTGAGTGTGAGGTTATTTCCCTAACGCCACACTCCGAGGGCCCTCACCTCCTCCCTGTAGGCCGTCTCGTCATTGTTGGTAATCAAGCCTACCACTGTTGTGTCGTCCGCAAACTTGATGATTGAGTTGGAGGCGTGCGTGGCCACGCAGTCGTGGGTGAACAGGGAGTACAGGAGAGGGCTCAGAACGCACCCTTGTGGGGCCCCAGTGTTGAGGATCAGCGGGGTGGAGATGTTGTTGCCTACCTTCACCACCTGGCGGCGGCCCGTCAGGAAGTCCAGTACCCAGTTGCACAGGGCGGGGTCGAGACCCAGGGTCTCGAGCTTGATGACGAGCTTGGAGGGCACTATGGTGTTAAATGCTGAGCTGTAGTCGATGAACAGCATTCTCACATAGGTATTCCTCTTGTCCAGGTGGGTTAGGGCAGTTTGCAGTGTGGTTGAGATTGCATCGTCTGTGGACCTATTTGGGCGATAAGCAAATTGGAGTGGGTCTAGGGTGTCAGGTAGGGTGGAGGTGATATGGTCCTTGACTAGTCTCTCAAAGCACTTCATGATGACGGAAGTGAGTGCTACGGGGCGGTAGTCGTTTAGCTCAGTTACCTTAGCTTTCTTGGGAACAGGAACAATGGTGGCCCTCTTGAAGCATGTGGGAACAACAGACTGGGATAGGGATTGATTGAATATGTTCGTAAACACACCAGCCAGCTGGTCTGCGCATGCTCTGAGGGCGCGGCTGGGGATGCAGTCTGGGCCTGCAGCCTTGCGAGGGTTAACACATTTAAATGTTTTCCTCACGTCGGCTGCAGTGAAGGAGAGTCCACATGTTTTAGTTGCGGGCTGTGTCAGTGGCACTGTATTGTCCTCAAAGCGGGCAAAAAAAGTGATTTAGTCTGCCTGGGAGCAAGACATCCTGGTCCGTGACGGTGCTGGTTTTCTTTTTGTAATCCGTGATTGACTGTAGACCCTGCCACATACCTCTTGTGTCTGAGCCGTTGAATTGAGATTCTACTTTGTCTCTATACTGACGCTTAGCTTGTTTGATTGCCTTGCGGAGGGAATAGTTACACTGTTTGTATTCGGTCATGTTTCCAGTCACCTTGCCCTGATTAAAAGCAGTGGTTCGCACTTTCAATTTCACGCGAATGCTGCCATCAATCCACGGTTTCTGGTTTGGGAATGTTTTAATTGTTGCTATGTGTAACGATCTGAGTGTAATGGGTGAGGAGTCAAGCGCAGGAAGCAGAGAGTTCAGGTGAGTGCTATTTTAATGCACCGACAAACGCCGAACATAAGCCAACCCTCACGAACACACAGGGCGTAATGAACACACAAATGCCCCCAAACAGGGGGACTTAAACGGTCTACGGAAAACCCACAAAATGGGAAAAACACAAAACCCATAGACGTGCACACAAGTGCACTAAAACAGATGGTCACAATAATTAATCCCGCACAAGGAACTCTGCGGGCCGGCTGACTAATAAAGCCTACTACCTAATTCAAAACAGGATGACCAATTCAAAACAGGTGCACTCAATCAACACCTGTTCTAATGAACTTGCTCACCGAATCAGCGTATTCGTCAATGTTGTTGTCTGACGCAATATGGAACATATCCCAGTCCACTTGATGGAAGTAGTCTTGGAGTGTGGAATCAGATTGGTCGGACCAGCGTTGAACAGACCTCACAGCGGAAGCTTCTTGTTTTAGTTTCTGTCTGTAGGCAGGGATCAACAAAATGGAGACTGTGTCTGTGCAACTTAGTATGTGACTCATTAAACACATTTTGAACTCCTGAACTTATTTTGAATAGTCATAACAAAGGGGGGTCAATGCTTATTTACTCACAACTTTTCAACTTTAAATGTTTTAATCATTTGTAACATTAACCATTTCGGTAACGGGTGCAAAACATCAAACTAACTGATTGAATTATATGTTATTGATATTTATGCAGCATAAGATTAATCAATAAATAAAAATCAATCAATCAATCAATGTACTGTTAAGGGAATGTTTTATCTATAATGAGAGACTGGCTAGAATGCTTATCTACACGGGAAAACCTTGGCTCGTAAATTATATTAAATTGGTAGGGAGACGGATGTGGGAAGGCTTGAAATACAGCCTTTGTACTGGAACGGAGATGGCACGGGTTGGTGTTGAAACTAATGACGTCATTTTCAGTTTATAACCTGTGGTAAACTGTATCGTATTCAGTACTCTCGTGAATGAAGGCTGCTATTTGACCTTAAGACTAGGCTCTGTCCATTTCTATAAAATAAGGGTCTTACAAATTCTCATGAATTGACAGAGTGTTTAATTTTAATTGGGTATTAGAACAGAGGAATTAAATTCCTGTAACATGTACATACAAACACAATTCCGTTAAATAATCAACCTGCATTAGAGCATGCTGGGAAATACAATGATGGTAATAAATGTTGTACAAATGGGGATAATGAGGGTACTTCCCCAGCAACAAAGCCGTTAGTTCTTTTAACAAAAATTCAGAACTGTACATTGTGGTGGGTTTTAAGGGTATTGACCCTGGGAAATAGAAATGAGAATGAGAGTGTGATGATTATACCATTATATTCAAAGCATGGGGTACAAAAATATACCATTATCCCTCTGAAGGTACATTATGCGTATTTTGATAATATTGTACCCCAGGGAAAATATGATACCCTTGCACACGTACACAGAACATACAGGTGATTCTCTTATCAAAGAGGAATGTGAGTACAGTAGCTCTGCCGCTTCACGTATAGAATATATGATATTAGACTATATCACACTCCAGCGGCAACCCGTCCTGTTTCGAGTCCCACATTTTTATTAAAAAAAGGTTCAATGCGTATCACATATAGTTTGTCAACAATGTAAAAATAAATATATACTGTATAATTTAGTTAATAAAGCCTCATACAAACATAGGCTCTTTTTTGCTTTCTTGAGTAAGGCAGCCCCAAAATGCAGGTGTTTCAGCCTAGCTCAGTGCTTTCTGTGGTGGTGGGAGCAGCCAACGGATAATAAGGAGCGTAGGGGCTGGTAATGTTCTCCAGTTGCTCCGTGATTGGCTCAGTGTTCTGTTACTCATGGGGACACTACGACCCCGACAAATCTAAATTCAAGCCCCTTGGGTGCTGCCATAGAGTTCCACTATAAGTGCCCATCCAAGAAGGTTCAATGTCATTAACCACAGATAAAATTACATCAAATCACATATCTACAGTAGCTTTGACTGGACTTTCAAAATCTTAGCTAGCAGTCATCATCATGAATCAAGTCGACAATCTACTGGCAAATTATTTTTTGATCCTAGTCATATGAAGATAAATAATGGAGAGAAAGGATAGATAAAACGTATCTGTGCTGATCGGCCATTGGACATAAACATTACACAATAAGTTGGAAATCGAGCAATGAGTGGTTCAAGAGGAATCCGTTGCTAACTGCAAGCATTGCAAAGCAATCACTAGCCTGCTATTCAGTGGAGTGGCTGTGTGGTCCCAAGTCTGGGTTTAAGGGTCTCTTTCCAAGCTTAAAATTATAATCCAGCATGATTTCTGCCGCACTCAAAACAACTGTTAACGCGGAACTGTGAAATCTGATTTCAATGATTTCAAGACAACTGGAAATTTGAGAAAAAATGAGTTACGACTGGGTATATACGTTGTGAATGGTCATCCAACTCGGAATTGTTCGTCGGGAACACTGGCCTTTTTCTAGAGCTACTACCTGAAGATCCCTGACGTCATCATGATTCAACCTTGTTTTATTTTCAGAGTTCTCAGTTGTCTTGAAAGCACCATAAGTCCAGAGAATGCCAGACTTTTATGACATTTGATGACACAATTTGCCCATGAATGACCGCCGTGCCACCTTCCTGTTCAACTGAACACTCCAAAATGTCTTGTATGCTGCTGCATAAATTATGTAATATGCCAGGGAGATATGCATACTGAAGCTAAGAAAGTAATACTAGTTGTATGTTGTGTAGTAAGCTGTTAGTAGCTCATGTGCCTCACCCTAATAATTTGGCCTTTTTTCACCTCTTAATTTTCGCCTACTGCTCTGACTTGGTGGTGCACATGACAAGTAACCTATAACCTGTTTTAGAGAAATGTGATCATGAAATATTGTAAGAGCTTTCATTGGCTGCTTATTTGCCCCCTTTGTTTGTCCTACGGCTCTGACTTTGTGTACAGGGAGAACACTGTAACAACGCCCGTGTTCTGAATTCTGAATTCTGTCGCTGAGGCTGAATGAACTGTTTCGCTGCCAGACAAGGCTTCGCTGATAGCCAGGTGTAGCAGTGGTAAGGTGTTGGGATTGCTGTTGGGACAGCTTTATGTAGGCCCTAACAGTTTGTGGTTATGGTTTGTCACTGTTATAGTGCAATTCATGTATTGTTTAGTGTTGTGTAGTGTAGTGTCTTAGCTGGCATGTATCCCCCCCCCAAAAAAAATTGTTTGCCCCATCAAGATGTACATGCTAAAACCGCCACTGTCACACACACACACACACACACACACACACACACACACACACACACACACACACACACACACACACACACACACACACACACACACACACACACACACACACACACACACACACACACACACACACACACACACACACACACACACACACACACACACACACACACACACACACACACACACACACACACACACACACACACACACACACACACACAAGCACACCTACTCAGCGGGTAGGAGCAAGTGAAGGTGATATTAGAGTATAACTGCCAGATGAAAGCCACACCAGAAAGTGATACTGTTCTTTGGCATTGTCTGCTGTACGTATGTGGCTCAACACATACAGTGCCTCAGAATGTATTCACACCCCTTGCCTTTTTCCAAGTTTTATTGTGTGACAGCCTGGATATAAAATTGATTAAATTGAGATTTAGTGTCACTGGTTTACACATAATGTCAAAGTGGAATTTTGCTTTTAGAGATATTTACAAATAAATAAAAATGAGAAGATGAAATGTCTAGAGTCAAAAGGCATTCAACCACTTTGATATGGCAAGCCTAAAAATGGTCTTAACAAATCATATAGTACGTTGCATGGATAGTGGTTACGTAATAACATGATTTTGAAAGACTATCCGATCTCTGTACACCAGACATGCAATTATGTGTAAGGTCCCTCAGTCGAGTCGTGAATTTTAAGCAAAGATTCAACCACAAAAACGAGGGATGATGTTCAATTCCTCACAAAGAAGGGCATTGATTGGTAGATTGATATTGACACTGAATATCCCTTTGAACATGGTGACTTTATTAATTACTGTAGGCTTTGGATGGTGTATCAATTCATCCAGTTACTACAAATACAAAGGTGTCCTTCCTAACTCCTAGGAAGGCAAACGTTCAGGGATTTCACCATTAGGCCAATAGTGATTTTAAAACTGTTAGAGTGTAGTGGCTGTGATAAGAGACAACTGAGGATGGATCAACAACATTGTAGTTACTCCAAAATACTAACCTAAATGACAGAGTGAAAAGGCCGAAGCCTGTACAGAATTAAACAAATATTCCAAAACATGCATCATGTTTGCAACAAGGCACTAAACATTTTGTCCTGAATACAAAGTCTTATTATTGGGGCAAATCTAACAAAATACATCACTGGGTATTTTCAGGCATGATGGTGTCTGCATCATGTTATGGGTGTTCTTGTCATTGGCAGAGATTGGGGAGTTTTTCAGGATAAAACTAAATGGAATGTTGCTATGCACTGACTAAATCATGGAGGAAAACAATGGGAGACAAATTCACCTTTCAGCAGGACGATAACGCCAAATCTACATTAGAGTTGGTTACCAAGATGATATTGAAGGTTCCTGAGTGGTTAAAGTTGTGTCTTAAATCTGCTTGAAAATCTATTGCAAGTCTTGAAATGTAAGTCTAGCAATGACCAACAACCAACTTAAAGCTTCAGGAATTTAAAAAAGAATAATGGTCAAATATTGCACAATCCACAATCTAAGCTATTAGAGACTTACTCAAAAAGGCTCACAGCTGTAATAGCTGACAAAAGTGTTTCTAATTCCAAGGCTTGGATACTTATCTAATCAACTTATATTAGTGTTGTATTTTTCATCATTTTTTAAACAGGTTTCCTCCACTTTGACATTGCAGAGACTGTTACAATTAACATTACAATTAAATCAATTTTAACCCCACTTTGTAACACAGCATAATGTGGAAAACGTCAAGGGGTGTGAATACTTTCTGAAGGCACTGTACTTAAACAATCAACATTCTAACAATGTGCACTGTAAACCCCAATGTGCTGTCATGACTAAAAACCTTTGAGGAAACCTGTTGCACTTAATATATATATCAGAGTACAGTTACTTAAAATTATTTTGTACTCATTACTTAAACCAATAGAGTTTGACACACGCTGTAGGGGTCCAGATTGGAATTGTATCAGCTTCATTTTTCTTGGTAACGCCCCCACTAAGCCACATCTCCAATATAAGTATTCAGTACTATGTTGAAGCAACTTTGGCAGTGATTACAGCTCAGTCATTGGGTGCATTTTTTTTTTGTCTGTAAAGTTTTGTGGAGGAATAATGGTCTGGGACTGTATTTCATGATTCGGGCTAGGCCCCTTAGTTCCAGTGAAGGGAAATCTTAACGCTACAGCATACAATGACATTCTAGACAATTCTGTCAGAATTGTCTAGAATGTCATTAGAGCGTCTTCTTGGGTATGATGCTACAAGCTTGGCACACCTGTATTTGGGGAGTTTCTCCCATTCTTCTCTGCAGATCCTCTCAAGCTCTCTCAGGTTGGATGGGGAGCATCGCTGCATAGCTATTTTCAGGTCTCTTCAGAGATGTGCAATCAGGTTTAAGTCAGCGCTCTAGCTGGGCCACTCAAGGACATTAAGAGACCTATCAAAACCCCTAATGCCCCTGACTCCTCCCCCCTGCTCTTTCGTGACCTAGATCCACCCCTTTAGCCCTTCCTGTTTCTGATCCCGCACAGCAGCAAGCCAGCCTCAATCCATACCCCCAGGACGCTCCAATCCGCCTTCACCCATCCCAGCACCCCCCAATCTATCACCATGTCAGTACAGGGGGCCACCACGAAGTCAGTGGGGAGGCACGCCAAGACCTGTGAACAGCCAAGAACCACCTAACAACATAAACAACCCACTAGAGGCCATCATCCACCTCTGCAACAAAATGATCAAACCCAGGCCTGAACCCCCACAATAACCCCTCACCATGACTCTGACAATACACTCAGAACAGATACTCCAGATGGCTGTTCATGGTTTCCTCCCCACTAGGGAATCCATCCAGAGACGGCACAAGGTACGTACAGAGAACTGTCTCCATGAATGCACTCACACTGAACACACCTACCAAAAGTTTGTGAGTGCTCTGTGGCCAGATGTGTCTAGGCTCTGTTTGTTCCCATTCGCCTCCAGCATCCAGCCTTGCTGCTGCTTCGCTCATCCTCCAGCACCAGGCCAGGCCGATGGACATACCCTCCACACCCCCACACCCCTTCCTCTTTCTATACCTATCCAACTGAGATTTCTGGAAAACCTAAGTAATTAATCAACATTTTTGTAACACTACCTACAACTCACATTATGCTTGCTTGCAAAGTGATGTGTAAATCTTAGTGATGTTACATTTGATACCGGAGCTCCGGGGCATGAGTCGAAATCACTAAGCAGCTAACTTGGAAGCATTGTGCCGATGCGTGCATTACTTTATCAGAAGTACGTCATCGATGACGTCCAAAACTTTGTTTGATCAAGCGCTTTTTCAAACCATGTGTTGCAAAATGTGAGATCACACTGATTTTGCGTGGTTCCGGTGCTTTCTTCAATTCAAAGCTGCTTTCAAATACTGACCTTACCGACCTCTACTGGACACTGTACTTACAAATTCAGTTAAGATTATGTACATGTAGTTTCACCAGACTAGTAGCATAGCAGGTAGAGTAGGGATCTGATAATCACACACGGGCATTTATTGCTTACCATAAGATGTCAACAATGAGCATTGTGAACTGATAATGAAGTAATCAACATTTTTTCTGCACAATTTGGTAAAAGCTCAGAAGCCTTCAGAAAGACACGATTTCCCATCACTGGTAATTCCTATTGGAATCCAACCAGAGTTAGGCTATGCAACAGTTGGAATTTGTATTATCCCTCAACCTGCATTCATGATGACTACCAGGTTTAGGAACCGTGTAAGGAGACTACCCAAGCCATTTAAACGGGGTGGCAGGGTATCCTAGTGGTTAGAGCGTTGAACTAGTAACTGAAAGGTTGCAAGTTCATATCCCCAAGCTGACATGGTATAAATCTGTTGTTCTGCCCATGAACAGGCAGTTAACCTGCTGTCATTGAAAATAAGAATTTGTTCTTAACTGACTTGCCTAGTAAAATAAAAATCTGGAAACACCATTTCAGTAATGCGTGGGGAAAAAAAACTATTTTAGAAAAATAATATTTACCTTTGTGTGGCATAGGATTAATCAATCGATCATTTATGTACATGTAAAAAACAATTCCAAAACATCTACCTGCAGAGTGTCAGTAGTCCTGAGGTAGCTAGCCTAAAACCTTGGGCAGCTTCTTTTACACCTCTTCAATTATATACAGCCTGTTGTCTAGAGTCTAGACCTGACCACTGAGCTACGGCTGACTCCTGTCACGTTCCTCAGTATACAGCTACAACAGCCAATGCACCACTAATGAGTCTGTTCTGTCAAACACTAGGGATGGATCGAAATTTACAGACTGCTTACCTGAGGAAAATGGGGGAGGGTAACGCTTTTCAATTTCAGTGGAGGGGAGTGTTCAGTACTTTAAAAAACAATCTTGTCCAGGGGATCGTCATGTAATTTGCAAATTATGACATTTTAAATATTTCACAGTGTTTTAGAATTAGTTACTTATTAAGCTATATATCGGTGTGTGCCAGATGCTGCTCCTCATCTCTGATTCTCCGCTGGGTGCACAATATCAAATGTGCCTATAGGCTATTTAGTGTGGTGTCAATCAAACAATGCATAGCCTATAGGCTCCGGGCTACAAAATGCATGCTCAGAGAAGCACAGAGCAAAGTTATAGTATATTTCTAAGATATCTGCTGTGATGGTGAAATAAAACCAGGCTGCATTACACACTGCAATGGTTAGTCCAACTCTGAGCCCTGGTCTGCTCTGCTCTTGCTGATAAAAAAATAAAATAATGTTTTTGTGTGCTGCCTAACCAATGGCTGTGCTGTGTAGGCCTACGGTGGCAATTCAAGAAGAGTTCAAGAATGTTCTGTTCAGTTTGAGAAATAGAGCACGAAGATGAGAAGGCAGATCGGGGGTAAACTTTGATAGCTTGCTACTACTATAATTGATTTGATTAAACACAATATGTTTCTTGCCTATGATGTAATTATCAGAGTTACTGAACTCACAATAAGCCAGGTTCGAGTAACTTACATTGTGGTGCTGAAACTTGAAGCAAGTAGTTTAAATCGGAAATGGACAGCTCAAGGTGCTGAAAGTAGGCACATTTGAGGAGGCATAATTCATTTCAACTGTCTTCATTTCAATTAGTCTTTAATAACAACAACAGTGCTTTGTGTTGGAGAATATTTCTTCCTATGAAATAATAAGTGAAGATTTTAGCATGTAAACTTGGTGGGACAAAAAAATTTGTTGCAATGCAATGCCACTACACAACACAATACTAAACAATACATTAATATAACTATAACGGTGACAAATGGTACCCACAAACTGTTAGGGCCTACATAAAGCTGTCCCAACAGCAGTCCCAACATCTTACCATTTCTACACCTGGCTATCAGAGGAGCCTTGTCTGGCAGGGAAGCAATTCATTCAGCCTCATTTATGCCTTTAAAAAACATAGCTGATGTGGCTGACTTGCTTAAACAAATGTGTCTTCTAATGACAATTGAGATGTACAAACTATGGAATAAGGGGACGACAAGCGTATAAGAGGCAATCCGTAATTTCGATTAAGACATTATTGAACAAGCTAGGATGGACCTAGTCAATATAACTATTTGTTTAGCATTTATGGAATGTAGAGCGACAGAATTCAGAACATGGGCCGTTCTTACAGTGTTCTCCCTGTACCTAAAGTCAAAACCATAGGCTAAATAAAGGGGGCTTATAAGCAGACAATGAAAGCTCTTACAAAATTTTATGATTACATTTCAGAACAGTAGGCGAAATTAAGAGTGGTAAGTAGACAAAATGATTAGGGTGAGAAACATGGGCTACTAACATCTTACTACACAACATACACTTAGTATTACTTTCTTAGCTACAGTATACATATCTCCCTGGCATATTACATAATTTATGCAGCAGCATACAAGACATTTTTGGACACACATTGTTGTGCTGTGCTCACTTGAACAGGAAGGTGGCATGACGTTCCTTCATGGGCAAGTTTTGTTATCCAAATCTGTGATTCTCTGGATTTATGGTGCCTTCGAGACAACTGGGAACTCTGAAAAAAGCAAGTTTGAATCATTGATCTTCATGTCCTAGTGCTAGAAAGAGACCAGAGTTCCTTCTTTACAATTCCGAGTTGGATGACCATTCAAAACATATTTCCCAGTCAGAGCTTTTTTTCCGGAATTCCCAGTTGTCTTGAACTCACCGAAGTCAAGTTTTCACAGTTCCGAGTTAATAGTTGTTTTGAGTGCGGCACAAATCATGCTTCATTGACATTATGGCCAATGTTGAATGTTTATCATCTAAAACTTGGAAACGAGACACTTAAACCCAGATTTGGGACCACACAGCCACTCCACTGAATAGCAGGCTATGCAATGCTTGCAGCTTTGCAATGCTTGCAGTTAGCCACTGTCACTGATTCCTCCCAAACCACTTATTGGTGAATTTGCAATTTGACTTGTGTTTAATATTTATTTCCAATGGCCGATGAGCTCCTATACATTTTTATCTACAATTGATTTTCATTACTTATCTTCATATGACAAGGATTAAAAAGGATTTGCCAGTAGATTGTCAACTTGATTCATGATGATGACTGCTAGCTAAAATTTGAAAGTATGGCGTTGACATGATCAGTCCAATCAAAGCTACCGTAGATATAACATGAATTGACGTCATTTTATCTGTGGTCAATGACCTTGAGCCTTCTTGGATGGGCACTTCTAATGTCACTCTATGGCTGCACCCAAGGGGCTTGAATTTTCGAGGTCTCCCTTAGACTTGGCGGTGACGTACTGTCCCCACCAGTGACAGAACATTGAGCTAATCATGGCGCAACTAGAGAGCATTACCAATGCTTACCAATTACCAATTACCAATTACCATGCTTCGTATTTTCCATTGGCTGCCCCACCACCACAGAAATTACTGAGCTCGGCTGAAACATCTTCATTTTGGAGCTGCCTTACTCAAGAAAGCAAAAAAGAAACCGTGTTAGTATTTGGCTTTATTAAGTCAATTATTATTATTTATTTTTTTTACGTTGTTTGCAAACTGATATGTGACACATATTGATGCCAATATAATATGCCATTTTTTATTTTATTTTTTAGCAAAAAATGTGTGTCTCAAAACAGAGCCCCAGCTGCCCTGAATGATGGGTCACCACTGCCTGTTTGACAGATTTGTCTGTAAATTCCTCCACCCACCATGCACTCTTTCAATAGCTTACCTCCCAGTCAGTGAAGGGCTGTTGAGTCAAGACTCGAATTGAGGGGGTATGAGAGGGTATGACATAGGCCTACCTTTTATTAAGGAACACGGCAAAAAGCACAGACCCACCCCTTGTTAGCTTAAGATTTAGAAGAAAATAAAAGCCATCCGATAAAAATTTATCTATAACAGAGCTTTGGTCAGCGATGCATTATACTAGAAACAAGCTGTAAAATACGTGGGAAAGACATGACTCTGATGAATATGGGGATGTCATTGCTTCGTTTCTTTGACATTCAGAAGCTGATCCGCCAGTCAGCCAGGATCCGCCAGTGCCGCCAGTCAGCCAGGATCCGCCAGTGCCGCCAGTCAGCCAGGATCCACCAGTGCCGCCAGTCAGCCAGGATCCGCCAGTGCCGCCAGTCAGCCATGATCTGCCAGTGCCGCCATTCAGCCAGGATCCACCAGTGCCGCCAGTCAGCCATGATCTGCCAGTGCCGCCATTCAGCCAGGATCCGCCAGTGCCGCCAGTCAGCCAGGATCCGCCAGTGCCGCCAGTCAGCCATGATCTGCCAGTGCCGCCATTCAGCCAGGATCCGCCAGTGCCGCCAGTCAGCCAGGATCCGCCAGTGCCGCCAGTCAGCCATGATCTGCCAGTGCCGCCATTCAGCCAGGATCCGCCAGTGCCGCCAGTCAGCCAGGATCCGCCAGTGCCGCCATTCAGCCAGGATCCGCCAGTGCCGCCATTCAGCCAGGATCCACCAGTGCCGCCAGTCAGCCAGGATCTGCCAGAGTCGTCAGTCTGTAGACTTCTATAGATGAGACAAAAAGTGACTTTTCATGGGAAGTGTAATGTAATTATGTCATTATCAATTGATTACACTGTTAACTTTCTATACAATAGATGATGTTTAAACCCAGACAGCACTAAGGGAAACATCGGTAGGCCTACTCTGTCTGGGGAAGAAAGGTAGGCCTACTCTGTCTGGGGAGGAAAGGTAGGCCTACTCTGTCTGGGTAGGAAAGGTAGGCCTACTCTGTCTGGGGAGGAAAGGTAGGCCTACTCTGTCTGGGGAGGAAAGGTAGGCCTACTCTGTCTGGGAAGGAAAGGTAGGCCTAACTTTTGAAAGTACCATTCTCAGATTCCTAATAGCTCTCAAGACACACTGATTTGGCATTGGGGAAATATGATAAGATAAACAAACATATAGGCCTATCTCTCTGTCCATTCTTTGCCTGTAATTTCGGTAATTTATGTGGTATTAAAAATATTCTGCTAATATGTAAAATGATATAGAATTGCATGAAATCTTTATAAAAAGGCTGTGTTCTTGGACCTGCAAATAAAATGATAGATTCATGCAATGCTTTTTTACTATAAAGTAAATATTTTAACCCCTATTCTTATCCACTGTGGTCTGCAAACCCACAACCTTCTGGCCTGCAGTCCTGTGTGCTATTAAAAATCCTGCGTTGCCATGTAAATGTTTACAGGACAAAGAGCAGTTTCTAAAACTGCATATCTAAGGCTCTGGTCTGTCCACTAAGTGAAGGTAAATGGTAGACATGTTCTCTGCTATCCTCTTTGTTTTAATTGTTATTTTTGGTATAGTTTTTATTTTTTCAAGTATTCAAGAAGAGTTTAGGTCAAATATATTTTGCTGACAGAAGAGCCATACATTTTAATTTTAGAGAGGTCTGATTTTATCTATGTAACCCTTATTATCAATAACGTTCACTCCCTTACACTCCAAACAGACTAAAACCAGTTGTAGTCATGTTAGTATATGTACTGTAACTATAGCCTAGGGTCTTACAGAATGACATGTACAGCTGAGAACACAACTATATTGCGTGGTGCCAGTGACAGTAAGTAGAATTAGTGGTAGTAATAATTAATCCCGCTCCTCCTTCTAAGCAGCTGGAGCAGAAGCAGCATTACACTGTACAATCATTCTCAGGCCTCTTATGCTCCGTGCATTCTCTCTATCCCTCTTCTCTCCTTTCCTCTCCTGCTAGAGATCACTAATGATTTCCTGCCAGCTCCTGATTCGTTCATGTGGTCGAGAGGAGATTAGGGGCCTTGCTCCACATTGTCACCTGGATTCTCCCAGGAAAGTAGGAGAAGAGGGGAGCGGAAGAGATTGGGATGAGAGGAATCGAGGGAGATATGATTGAGAGAGGGAGGAGGGAGGAGGGGACAGTGAAAACGGTTAGTAGGATGCTTGCCCTTTAAGAGTATTTTTAATATGGCAATAATAATTGGTCGCTGTTCAGGGAAACATTAGCAGGGGCATGAGACTGACACTTTTCACTTCCTAAAAGTGTAGTAGAGGGACAGGGGGACAAGACATTCCACTGGCACTGTAGCAAAGCTTGGTACTTTTAACCAAAGCCTACACTCTTAGAGTTAAGGGTAACTCAAGGAACCCTTGAGCTTGCTAGTAAATGCTGCAAAATGTGCACATTTTGGTTGTTTGGGGGGGATCTTGGAGGAACCTTTAAAGGCCCTGTGAGGTCAAAACAACTGATTTGTCTGTGTTTTATATATACACTGAGGATACAAAACATTAGGAACACCTGCTCTTTCCATAACATATCAATCAATCAATCAAATGTATTTATAAAGCCCTTTTTACATCAGCCGATGACACAAAGTGCTATACAGAAACCCAGCCTAAAACCCCAAACAGCAAACAATGCAGATGTAGAAGCACGGTGGCTAGGAAACACTCCCTAGAAAGGCAGGAACCTATGAATAAACCTAGAGAGGAACCAGGCTCTGAGGGGTGGCCAGTCCTCTTCTGGCTGTGCCAGGTGAAATCTATGATCTTGTCAAGAGGTGCGTAACTGGTGGCATGGAAGTCAAATGCAGGAGAGCCGAACTTGGTAAATAGCCGGAGCCGTTTAATGTACATAACTACCAGCATACAAAAATAACAAAACACAAAAACCTGTATCGCACCAGTCACATAAAGCACACATACACTTACAATAAACAATTCCCGACAGGACATGGGGGAAACAGAGGGAACATATACAACATGTAATTAGGGAATTGAAACCAGGTGAGTGCCACAACCAGACAAAACAAATGGAACATGAAAAATAGATTGATGATGGCAAGAAGACCGGTGACGTCGACCGCCGAACACCGCCCGAACAAGGACAGGAACCGACTTCGGTAGAAGTTGTGACAGATCTCTTATTGATGTCACTTGTTAAATCCACCTCAATCAGCGTAGATGAAGTGGAGGAGACAGGTTAAAGAAGGAGAAAACTGAGACATGGATTGTGTTTTTGTGCCATTCTGAGGGTAAATTGGAAAGACAAATATGTAAGGGCCTTTGAACTGGGTATGATAGTAGGTGCCTGGGGGGGGCAACTCTACAAATGTAACATGATGATTGACATTATTCTAACAGGTGCTAAAAATAACTATCTGAAAGCCACGCCTCCAATAAGCCACTGTGTAAAGGGGTACCCTTTACACAGGGGTTCCTCAAAGACCCCTTTCAGAGGTGTTCCTCAAGGAACCTTTTTGAACTGAAAGGGTAACCCCTGTGTGGCAATTTTTACAACCCCAAAAGGTTCTTCCAGGCTCCTTTACTTCTAAGAGTGTAAGATGGCTACATCCATCACATTTAGTTAGTATGGTGGTACTGTTAAACAAGAACAAGCAAAATACACTATACTATAATCTTTTAGATTTAAAATAATTTGCTCGCTATAAACATGGTATTAGTCAAGAATTAAACAAATTACATATTATACCACAATAGAGGCATGCATAATTCACCTTTACTAGACCAGAGGTGAGGGGTCCAATACTGTCCAAAATAGTGAGGCTCTGTTTTAAAATGCATTCCTAGAATTTCTAGGAATTAATTTTATTCATATTCCTGACAAATTCATTCCATCTTTATGGCATCAGTGAAACAGTTCAGTGTCCCACCTTGTCTCAGTGTCATGGTCTTGTTACTCATCTACAGAGTACCGTTCCGGGTCCATATTTTCCCCTCCTCAGGGCAGATGTAAATTTAATGATGCTGGCAAAGTGTATGTGATCAGGTTACTGTATTGATTACATAGTGACCCTGCTCCGCTCTGCTCTGTCAGAGACTCAGAGACACAGAGACTCAGAGAGACCAACCAGGAGCAGGACTAGTAGCAGGCATCAGCTCCATGCAGGTTACAGCACCACACCGCTCTGTTCCAGGGAAAGACATGCCGGGCAAAAACTGCTTTGCCTTTCTGAAAGGCAAACATCAGAGGTAAGATACGATAACCTACGTGTTATGGTCGTCGACACAATTGTGGTTAGCAACAACAACAAATATGTTACACGACACAGAACCTGTACACGGCAGGTGACTATTCAACTATTGATAGGGAATGGGTCATTCAAAACTGAATCAGCAAGAATAAAGTGTATGTTTTAAACAACTTTATCTCACAAGCTCACATAGCTGCACTGCTGTCAAATAATGTTTTGCTGCTTTGAAGTTGCAGTCTGACTTTTTGTTGATGTGCTGTTGAGTCGATGATGATAGCCAGCTTAATCCTCAGACAGACTTTCATTAAAATGGGAGAGTGAAAAGGAGGGGAAGAGAGATACAGGCAGTGAGTGAGAGAGAGAGTGTGAGAGAGAGAGAAACGTCTTTGTGCTTCATGCTTGAGTGAGCAGTGAAACATTGCTAGTGTAGGCTGGGTTGTGGATCGCAGAGGCTGTTTGTTAGAGACGTGCCCCCATGTCCATAACATACTGGGATGACTCTAAAATGGCAGCCAGGTTGATGTAATGACTAGGCTTCAAAGGAAACTCTCTCCTCTCTGTGTCACAGTTATGTGATATGTACTGTAGCTAAAAACTGTAGAATGCAGGAAACTTTAAACGTTTTGTGTATTTGATATATTAAAAAGAATTCTGAAGTTTGTAATTTCCACTTTGAAATTTCTAACTTGATTTTCCCTTATGAAAAATTTATCAACCCCAATAAAATTTCCATTAATTACAATCTATACAAAAATGCACATTTCCTGTTGCTGCAGATTTATTTTCCTGTTGTAGCGACCTGGTTCGAATTAAGATCCTACATCTATATGGAATGACAAGGCCTACTGCTCATAATTATGGGATTTTGTCAGAAAATGTGTCTGGTAATAGACCAATTTTACTCTGACCTATATTATAAATGCAAATTTCACAGATGAGATATCATTCATATTCCAAACATGAAGACTACTGCTATAATTTCCCATTGCAACCAGCTTTGTGTAAGATAGCAGACCAACAGTCAAACTGACAGTACAGTGACTAATGTCTATTAGTTGTGTACAGTAACAGATGAGGGTGACATTTTGACCCCAGGCCTGTAAGAGGGTGTTATTTAATAATGCTGAAGAATGGAAGTAATTTCAGCCCGAGTGAGCAGGGCAAAGCTTCATCCCCAGATGATTGTGTGTGTGTGTGTGTGTGTGTGTGTGTGTGTGTGTGTGCGTGCGTGCGTGCGTGCGTGCGTGCGTGCGTGCGTGCGTGCGTGCGTGCGTGTGCGTGTGTGTGTGTGTGTGTGTGTGAGACATATCTGGTCCTTTCCATAGAAAGAGAGGGAGTCCATCTTCCTGCTGATCTCACATGACACAACATTTCTTCACGCCCACTCACCACTTGCTCTCCGTCCGTCCCTCCCTCCCACACACACACACACACACACACATACACTCCACTCACAATGGTGGACTGTGTTTGTGTGTGTGTGTGTGTGTGAGTGTGAGTGAGAGTGTGTGTTTGAAATCCTTGCTAAATCCTGTCCCCTGCTGATAGAGTCAGTGGTGCTTTATTATCATCCTCATAGCAGATGAGTGGTCTATAAAGGCTGGGAGCTGGTTTGCCCCTTGGTGCCACAGCTCGCTGGTCGGGGTGCCATATACTGCTCTAAGCTTCAGTACAGCTGAGATAGTCAGGTGCCAGATATTGCTCCTAGCTTCAGAATAGCTAGTGTTTGTGTAGGTCTTCCCATCACTACCATGGAAAATGTTTCACTATACTCACCATTCGAGGTATTTGTATGTATTATGGATCCCCATTACTCTTCCTGGGGTCCAACTAAATTAAGGCAGTTATATAAAATTGTAAAAAACATTTAATTTCACAACACATTAAGTGCGTGCCCTCAGGCCAATACTTCTACTACCAAACATCTACAACACAAAATCCATGTGTACTTGTGTATATAGTGTGTATATAGTGCATATGTTATCATGTGGGTGTGTATGCATGTGTCTGTATGTGTGTCTCTTCACAGTCCCATCAGTTCCATAAGGTACATTTTTACTTCTGCAGCCCTTTTGATTTCAGAAGCTGCTTGATGAGTGTAATAAACAAGCAACAAGAAGACTGATGTCCTAGACTCAGCATTCCTCTGAGTAACCCCACCTGAGCAGAGAGAGAGATGTGTAGAAGGCCGTCTGTCATCCACAGCCCATCATAGTGACACTGGGCCAGAGAGGATAGCCCAGCAAGTCTCCTCTCATTACATCTCCACTCTGAAAGAAAAACTAATCTGGGACAGGTGCCAGTGTGCCAGCATGCCTAGGTCTGTAGAGGAGAGGAGGGAGAGTCTAGACTAGAGGAGCTCTAGTGTATGTAGTGCTGGGGCCCTGTGGTTGTTGTCTCTTCTTACTACTGAACACTATAATGTTTCTTCTCCTCCTATTACGGCATGTATTTCTCTGGACTAACCACATTTGCTGACGCTGAAGTGCCGTGTCTCTCACCTAAGACCCAGGAGGGATTGTCTATTTTAAAAATGCAATAGATACCAACAAATTGGTCACAGAAATAGAGGTACTGTAGATTCTAGATGAGCTGTATTGTGGGCCTGTGGGTGTTCTACTTCACTAGTACTTGATGCCTGTGTGAATGTGATGATGGGCCCAGAGATGGCCATATTATGCTCACTGTGTAAGCAAGCCATATTAGGGGTGCTGAGGGTGTTTGTCACGTTTTCTTTAACTGATAAGTAGGCCTACCTGTTAACATTTGTCAGGCAAACATTCATGTATTGTGTCGTTTTGTGCCAACAACATGGTAAACAAGGTAAGAGAAAAGTGGGGATAACATACTCAGTTACCTTATGCCACCATATATGGGGACAGTATATTTCACTAGCACGGGCTTCCTGAGACAAAGGCTATTGAAATCAGTTGGAGAACAGACTCCTGCATGGAACGTAGATTAATTTAAAGTTTAAGCCAAAAATGGTTTTGCTACAAGTGAAGTGGGAAGAGACACTAATCCAAAGTATATTCTTTCTAAAATATATGATTTGTCATTTTTTCTTCTTTGGTCTTGAGCACATGGATGCAGTAGTCAATGATTATTCTTTGGACTTGAGCACATGGATGCAGTAGTCAATGAGTATTCTTTGGTCTTGAGCACATGGATGCAGTAGTCAATGAGTATTCTTTGGTCTTGAGCACATGGATGCAGTAGTCAATGAGTATTCTTTGGTCTTGAGCACATGGATGCAGTAGTCAATGAGTATTCTTTGGTCTTGAGCACATGGATGCAGTAGTCAATGAGTATTCTTTGGTCTTGAGCACATGGATGCAGTAGTCAATGAGTATTCTTTGGTCTTGAGCACATGGATGCAGTAGTCAATGAGTATTCTTTGGTCTTGAGCACATGGATGCAGTAGTCAATGAGTATTCTTTGGTCTTGAGCACATGGATGCAGTAGTCAATTAGTATTCTTTGGTCTTGAGCACATGGATGCAGTAGTCAATGAGTATTCTTTGCACATGTATTCAATCAATCCTGCACCTATTGGAAATAACCCACTGGGCACAAACATCAATTCAGAATCATAAACACAACCTACTCGGTCTAGGTTTCAAATGTCTGATATAAGAGCCCAAGCATGATGTAATATAATTATCTGCCTGACCAAAAGGCCAACCAATGTACGAAATAATAATATGATGCATTTAATTGTTATTTTATATTCTTTATTAGGATCCCCATTAGCCGACGCCAAAGGTGACACCTAGTCATACGGGGGTCTCAAAAAGACATTACAGACAAAATGGTTTACAATTTACATACATTTAAAACATGAACATTATTGATGAGAAATGAAAACATATGGCGCATGCATGCGATAAATGTTTTTTTTTTAAATCGTTTAATGTGTGGCTGCCGGGGATAAGTCGCCGTGTGCCTTTAATTGAAATGTTCCTGCATGATGTATTGTGATTAACTGACTGTCAGAGGGTAGCGCATGCGTATGCAGAGCGGCGGAATCAGTGGATGCTGTAGACTTGCGTTGCTCTGTGCCCGCCATCCCTCCGCAGCCAGGCAGACCGCAGAAACTGACAAGAGTAGCCGACTGACGAAGGGCTGAGCCAAGATGGGACGAGACATCTGGTACGACAGAGCCAGCACAACAACAGGTAGCATTTGCGTCTTGTTTTTCAGAGAACCGTGGTGATGTACATACATCTGTTTGATAAAGTGCCCGCGAAGGGTGAGGAATGCCGGACTGAATTATCCTCGGGAATGCCTCTGGCAGGGGGTTTCTTTATGGTGTCCACAGGGATGATGGCGGTTCCGTTTTTTTAATGTTTTTTACAATAGCTAGACTACGAGATGGGGGCGAATGCAGGTGTAGACTAATGTCAAGGGTGCACATTGCTTCGTCCGGCAACGAGACATTGTTTACAGATGGCTCGTTGCGGAAGCTTCCGTAGCCTGGCATCCTTTGGCTCGCTGCGGAACAAGCAAGGGCGCACCGAGCGAAAAACGGCTGAGCGAGGGGGTTCCTCCATCTCAGTGCCGGGAGGATCGTGGTTTCAGAGCTGTCATATTTAAGGTCTGGTAGCCTACTGGTAGCCTACTCCACTATGCGGATTGCATCGTGTATACTCAAGTAGAGTTGCAGCTAATACAGCCTGTCTGTTTGACTTACCGACTGATGCAAAATCACGACCAGGCGCGGAGGAGATAATAGGTTAGACCAGCCGTGTATCTATTTAAACTCGCATTGGCGACTGCCATGTCATTACTATAATGTTTTCATCTGATATCTAGGAAATTATATAAATATGTATTTCCATATCAGAGTTTAGTTCTCATTCATCATTTGTTGTCTCCTGTCCGTATGTGCCTGCGGTTTCTCCAGAGAGCACCAGATTGTGTGTGTATGTGTGTGTTTACTCGTGTTTCCGCTTCAAACCAGACTTTGGATTTAATTTCCTCTACAGTAATACTGGCTGTTGGGTGAAAGCATTCATTCACCATTTAATGGGGCTACAGAGGTCACACGTTTTATAGTGGCAACAAGCCTATGGGGAACGTGATATATTCCTGTGTAAATATGAATGTGGTTATAACCTCAGTAATTGAATTTGCTATGCAGTCTCCGCCTCCCATGACTGTGTAGGACCGTGGTCTGTATTGTATTTCTGGTTGAAAGGGATCTCTCTGGCTTGATTATGTATGAAACTGTGATGTCTCTATGCTACTGTCCATGGTGCCGAAAGCCCAACAACAGCCCATGCTGAGTAAATCAAACCGAGACGCAATCATTAAAGCCTCAGCTGAAAGCACGCGACAATTTAATTTGCACATGATCATCGTTTTCAGCTGAGATATCGGTCGACAGTTACTTGGTTTTAATTTACATCCGTGTGCCACAGAATGTATATTTATATCCATTATGTAATTATTTAAAATATCAGTTCATAAGACACCACATGCTGTGATAACATGTTTGCAAAGAAAAGCATAGGTACACTGTCGAGATTCTTTCTCTCTGAAAAGGTTAACATGTTGCATGGACAATCTGTTGCCATAGCCATGCAGTAATTTATGAATATGTGTATTTTCGATGCAGCATGTGAGAAGAGGGAGGTGTATCAGGGTGCAGAGCGGTAATAACAAACAGAACTCAGAGACATTCATGGCATTATGTGACCTGTGTCCTCATTACTTTCCAATATATCCTGAGATGTTGCGATTTGTTTACCATCCTCAGCCTGCATGGGGCAGCATGTTTAATCAGAATATTGTTAATGCTCTCTCCTTCCCTCACCCCACCTCCCTTCCACACTTTCTCTCTCCCTTACCCCTTCTCTCTCAATTCAATTTGCACTGTTTGTTTAGAGCAAAATATATTTTTGTGGTTTCTTTCCAATAGGTGATATATTTTATTTGTGCCCTGTGATAATTTGGTTGGCTTGGTAGTGGTTAGTGAATTGAGACTCAGGACCATCTCGCTGAGGGGACTTTTCTCCGTGGTCATCTCTTGGCAGTCGAGGGCTTTGTAATGGTAGGAGTGGTGGGTCACTTGTTTACAAATTATTACAACATTTAGTGGCTATTTTTAAAATATTAATCAGAAGAGGGAATTGGCTTAATTCTGCTCTGCGTGTGTTGTTTGGAGTTTTTCTCTACTCTGAGAATGCTCTTACAAAATGACAGAATGTAGGATTTCAATTGGGTGTTTGTGCCATTTGTCAAATTCTTGTTTTGTAAGCAGACCCCACATTTCGCTCCCATACAGTGCAATTGGTTCTATTATTGATTTTAATATTTTGAGCCATTTCCTAATTGGTATGCCTAATATAGGATATATTTTAATGGCCTAGAAAGCCCTCTTTGCTTTGTCTTTCAGTTCATTCATGGCCAGGTTGAAGTTCCCAATGGAGCTGATTTTTTTGTCCCATATATGTCTTTGTGTATGTGTGTGTTCTATAGGTGTGAATCTGTGTGTTTCTCTCTCTCACACGCCGCTCCCCTCCCCCCCTCTCTCTGTGTCACCCTCTCTCTTGTCTCTGTAGGAAGTCTGGTGTAGAAGCTGAACCAGAAGAGAGCCCAGGCAGCAGTAGTAGCAGCGACAGCAGTGGTGGGGCGGTAGATGCCCTCCCCTCAGCCCCAGGCCCAGTTCCTCCCCAGGCCCCTGTAGGAGAGCAGAGAGAGGACAGATCCTGCCCTGACAGCTCTGTAGACTCCAGCGAGGAAGAGGAGGACAAAGAGGAGGACCCTGCCATGTTCTCTAACTTTCTAAGCGGGGCCAACCCCCTCAGCTCTGTCTCCTCTGCTGTCAGAGGAGGTCTTTTTGGGGACAATGGGGAGGTTGACAAACAGAAAGCAGGCCCTCAGCATCCTGGGTCAGTTCCTGGCCCTGGGAATGCCCCACAGCAGCAGCAGGGAGGACCCCAGCTGCAGGGGAACGGTCAGGCTGGTCAACCAGCCAAACCTAGCGTGCAGAAAGCCCCCGCTAAGGGTGAACCACAACAGCAAGGACCTCCTAAGGGTGGTCCACAACAGCAAGGACCTCCTAAGGGTGGTCCACAACAGCAAGCCCCTCAACAGCAAGGACCTAGAAAAGGTGGACCACAACAACAAGCCCCCCAACAGCAAACCCCTGCTAGGGGTGGACCACAACAGCAAGCACCTGATAAAGGTGGACCGCAACAACAAGGGTCACCTAAGGTTGGCACTCAGCCACAAGTGTCCCCTAAGGGTGGACCACAACAGCAAGGACCTGCTAAAGATGGACCCCAACAGCAAGGGTCACCTAAAGTTGGAGTTCTGCCACAAAATCCTAAGGGACCACAACAGCAAGGACCTGCTAAGGGTGGACCCCAACAGCAAGGGTCCCCTAAGGTTGGAGCTCAGCCACAAGGGTCGCCTAAAGTTGGAGCTCAGCCACAAGGGTCCCCTAAGATTGGCACTCAGCAGCATGGTTCCCCTAGGACTACACCACAGCAGCAGGGTTCCCCTAGGACTACACCACAGCAGCAGGGTTCCCCTAGGACTACACCACAGCAGCAGGGTTCCCCTAGGACTACACCACAGCAGCAGGGTTCCCCTAGGACTACACCACAGCAGCAGGGTTCCCCTAGGACTATAGCACAGCAGCAAGCCGCTGGTAAAGCTGGGCATCAGTTTAAAGCCGGACCTATGGCTGGAGCTAAACCCCTGTGCCCAGTGTGTAACACTACCGGACTCAACCTACACTCAAAGGAGCCACCCAACTATAACACCTGCACACAGTGTAAGACTGTCGTCTGCAGCTTCTGTGGCTTCAGTCCTCCTGACTCTGGCGTAAGTAGAGCTTAATTCCAGAATATACAGTATTTAATACATTGTTATTAATTTATCATTATTAAACAGTAGGACAAATATTTATATTTTTGACCAAGGATCACCTTGTTGCATTTGTATGAATGACATCCTATGTCAAATTTGTTTTGTATATTTTTGTACAGTGGAGAATTGAGCATGTTTGAACCTGGCAAGTGTGGTTTGATAAGTCAGTGTATTAACTCTAGTTACCACTTAGCAGGCTGCTTAAACAGAGTAGACTGATTTAGTGGCAGTTCATTCAGCATGAGGCATTGCCCACGGCAGTCATTATCAGAATATGAAGGTAGTGTCGTACGGTAAAGGCAGTAGCAGTAGATAAAGACACAGTGTTACTTTAATATTCCCATCTTTTTTTGAACGATAAGTCATAACCTTCATTATTTTGTATCTTGTATGGATTAAGAATTAAGAAAAAAACATAGATAAATTGATTGCATTTAACAGTTTTTTCTTTGTTCTTCTGTGAGAAAACCAAAAACCTTTATATTATGCGTAAAGCTGTGATTTCTATTGTAGGGTAAGGAGTGGCTGTGTCTGACCTGCCAGATGCAAAGAGCACTCGGAGGCTCTGACCCACCTGGAACCCCAAAGATGAAACCCCAGCCTTCACCCAACAAAGCCTCTATATCTCCTGCACCACAGAAGAAAGACACCTCTACACAAGGCTCCATCCAGAAAAACCCTATTACATCAGCAACACAGCCACCCAAGGCAGAGACTGCTAAAGCAGCAGACCCTCAGACATCGGCTAGCCCAGTACCTGCCCAGAATGCACCACAGGAGAACCGGAGAACATCAGGGCCTCAGAAACCGCCAGAGCAGCCAGGCCAACCTGGGCATAAGCAGAGTAATGCCACCCCATGCACACAGGAGGAGCCTGGGAAGCCTCAGCAAGAGCTTCCAAAGGATGGAGCCTCTCCTGCCAACGTTGTGCCACAGCTACATGCTCAGGCCCCCAAACAAGAGTCAGGGGGCTTCTTTGGCTTTGGTGGTCCTAAGTCTCAGCCTGCTTCCTCAAAGGCTGAAGATTCAGTGTCTGGTAAGATGTTTGGCTTTGGCTCCTCCATCTTCAGCTCTGCATCCACTTTGATCACCTCAGCTGTTCAGGATGAGCCCCACACCACACCACCAGGTTCCCCGAAGGTGTCTGCAGCAGCCCAGGCCTCTCCCAAGATGCCTCCTACGAAGGAGACCAAACCACCTGCTGTTCAGAAAGCAGAGGAGAAGAAAGCAGAGCAACCCCAGCAGGCCAAGGTCCCCCCATCAGTACAGGTCAACGTGGACAAACCCCCATCAGAGCCTCGAAAGGGAACAGCATCCTACCAACCATCTCCCAAAGCAGGCCAGTCCACCTGTCCACTCTGCAAGGTGGAACTCAACATGGGCTCCAAGGACCCTCCCAACTACAACACCTGCACCGAATGCAAGAACACTGTCTGCAACCTCTGTGGTTTCAACCCCATGACAAATGTTACTGAGGTAAAATGGCTATATCGTTTTAATTCCGCTGTGGCTGTATTTATTGATGAATATTTGAAAACTATTTTCACATCTACAGTCGTTCTATGCTCTGGTAATGCTTTATGTAGACCACTTGGTTGTGTCACTATAGGATTTACAAGATGCTAGGGGTCTTCATGGATCCACCTGTACCCGAATACCCAAGACCTGATCTAGAACCCGAGCGGGTCCGGATCCAGAATTCTAAATAATGTCATAATGTCACGGTTCTGTGTCAGATCTGATAGGATTGTCGCGGGTATGTGTAATTTTAACTGACTTGTCCGGAAAGACCCGTACAGATCCGAACGTAACTGCTACAGTTGAGATAATTGTATCATTTATGCTGCTGCTCTTGCTTTTCACAAGAGTGTCGCTTGTTGTTAGCCAATCATAAGTAATCAAAGCATTAATAGGCTACAGTCACAGAGCCTCTGTATGTGGAAAAAGTTAGGAGATATCTAATCAATGAAAGATAGAATTAAAAGTTAAAGGAGAAGGATAGGCTACAATGACCATAAGCCAACAAGTAGGCTGCTATTTAATTTTCTGAATGGATTTATTGTTGTTTGTGACTGTGTAGGACAAGGAAGTTCATGCAGCCTCAATTAGCCTAGCTAGCTAACTTAACTAGCTTCTCCCAGTTTAATGCAGTCAAGACAGGTACTAGTCATCATATTGGATGATAAATAACCTTGCTATGGCAGCTATTAGTCTACTAAAGTCAGATTGGTTGGTTAGTGTCTCTCCCTCTCTCCCTCCTACCTGCACCCCATGTCACTCGCTCACATTCACAGTAGCCTACACACACAGCACGACCCATGTTAGGGCGCCATCTCTCTCTACCTCTTCTCCCACGTACTTTATCAGCTCTGGTTGATAAAGTAGCTTAAAAAGGGACTTTTCTGCTGCTTCCCCCACTCGGATTGAACCGGGTCTGGATCCGACCAGGTCTATACGGAATGGGTCTAATTGTTAAATATGACATTTACATAAGTATTCAGACCCTTTACTCAGTACTTTGTTATAGCAGCTTTGACATCGATTACAGCCTTGAGTCTTCTTGTGTATGACGCTAAATGCTTGGCACACCTGTATTATGGGAGTTTCTCCCTTTCTTCTCTGCAAATTCTCTCAAGCTCTGTCAGGTTGGATGGGGAGTGTTGCTGCAAAGCTATTTTCAAGGCTCTTCAGAGATGTTTGATCAGGTTCAAGTCCAGGCTCTGGCTGGACCACTCAATGGCATTCAAAACTTGTCCCGAAGCCACTTCTGTGTGGTCTTGGCTATATGCTTAGGGTCTTTGTCCTGTTGGAAGGTGAACCTTCACTCCAGTCTGAGGTCCTGAGTGCTCTGGAGCAGGTTTTCATCAAGGATCTCTCTATACTTTGCTCCATCTTTCCCTCGATCATCCCCACATAATGATGCTGCCTTTGGCAGGTCAATGAAGAGGGCAGCAAAATGTTGCCTTTTATACATACAGTTAACCACAGAATTTAAAACTAGGGATGCATAAAAGATACTGTTATGACCTGGTCTAAAAACAGACTGATGTACATTTAGAATACATATCAAAGATAAGAAACATATTGTCTGAGAATGAATTGAGGATTCTAATATTTTAGCTAGGCAATAGAGTTTAGAAATAAGGCATAATTATTTAGGTTATAAGGGTCACCACCTTTGTGAAGGGAGAGTACATTTCCTCTTAACCCCTTAAACCACTCGAGTGTTGCTTTAGCAGTATGCTTAGGGTCATTGTCCTGCTGGAAGGTGAACGTCTGTCCCAGTCTCAAATCTCTGTAAGATTGAAACAGGTTTCACTCATTAATTACCCTGTATTTAGTGCCATCCATCATTCCTTCAATTCGGACCAGTTTTCCAGTCCCTGACGATGAAAAACATCCCCACTGCATGATGCTGACACCACCATGCTTCACTGTGGGGATAGTGTTCTCGGGGTGATGAGAGATGTTGGGTTTGCACCAGACATAGCGTTTTCCTTGATGGCCAAAAAGCTCAATTGTAGTCTCATCTGAACAGAGTACCTTCTTCCGTATGTTTGGGGAGTCTCCCACATGCCTTTTGGCAAACACCAAACATGTTTGCTTATTTTTTTCTTTAAGCAATGGCTTTTTTCTGGCCAGTCTTCCGTAAAGCCCAGCTCTGTGGAGTGTACTGCTTAAAGTGGTCCTATGGACAGATACTCCAATCTCCGCTGTGGAGCTGCAGCTCCTTCAGGGTTATCTTTGGTTTCTTTGTTGCCTCTGATTAATACCCTCCTTGCCTGGTCTGTGAGGTTTGGTGGGTGGCCCTCTCTTGGCAGGTGGCATATTCTTGTTATGGTGCCATATTCTTTCCATTTTTATAATGGATTTAATGGTGCTCTTTAGAATGTTCAAAGTTTCGTATATTTTTAACCCAACCCTGATCTGTACCTCTCCACAACTTTGTCCCTGACCTGTTTGAAGAGTTCCCTGGTCTTCATGGTGCTGCTTGCTTGGTGGTGTTGTAGACTCTGGGACTCTTTCAGAACAGGTGTATATATACTGAGACCATGTGACACTTAGATTGCAAACAGGTGGGCTTTATTTAACTAATTATGTAACTTCTGAAGGTAATTGATTGCACCAGATCTTATTTAGGGGCTTCATAGCAAAGGGGGTGAATACATATGCACTCACCACTTTTCCCTTTTTTTCATTTTTTTAAACAAGTATTTTTTTTAATTTCACTTCACCAATTTGGACTATTTTGTGTATGTCCATTACATGAAATCCAAATAAAAATACATTTAAATTTCAGGTTGTTATACAACAGAATAGGTAAAAGCCAAGGGGGATGAATACTTCTTGCAAGGCACTGTAGCACACCACATATAGTAAATTGCTGAAATGAAAACAAAGATTCACTAGAAGTTGATAGGTTAACCATTGAGTCAGCTGGAGGCTGGCAGAGGGAAGAGAAGTCGATTGACTGACCAGGGTCAATTAAACCACAATTTCTCTCAAATAAAACTTCTGCCGAGATAAAATGAGGATTAAATGCATCACTTATTCCTTTCTTCTCAGTTATGATGCCAGATTCAGAAAGAACTTGCTTAGGCAGGGAAGAAGAGGAATTTGTACTCTTCAGTTAATTTACACTTTTGCAAAATTTAGAAGGATCAACAGCAGAGTCAGCTATAGAGCTTAAAAAATAGCTTGACTTAGCTTTCTATTTTTCGAGATAGTACATTTGTTTCTCAATTCACTGAAAGATTGGCAGTACACTACATAGTGCTACGATTTCCTTGCTTTGGCCCAGGCCTGATTTCTCATCGAATGAGCTCATCTGAAGGGTTAGATCTATCTTTGACTCTGAATTGTTTAAAAGGGGCACGTTTATCTGTCAGGGGAATAAATATGGAAGAGAAATGTTCTAGAGCCAACTCAGTGTCAGGAATACAGGAGATAGTGGCTAAATCTGAGTAGAACATGTCATGTTAAAACCCTTGAGGAGAAAACATTTAAAAAAATATCTGATTGATGATTAGTATTTTGCTGTTTCTTATCTCTAATACATACTATGGGAAAATGATCACTGAGTCCATATGCAAATACTCCATTAGACAAATATTTAAGAATTAAATCAATCAATCAGGAGTTACCAGGATTTTTCCCATTTAAGCCGTGTGGGTTTTGATATCACTTGAGTCAGATTCAAATCAATGCATAAACTCTGAAATTGATTTGAGGCCGGGGATAGCCTATCCAGATTCAAATCCCCTAAAATGACCAACTCCGAGGACGAAAAAGATGCTTAACACTCGAATATAGCAACAACAGCATCCACCATGGTAGCAGGGGGGCGGTAAATCCCAGCAACAAATACATGTGTATTGTGGTTTACGGACACATCGACAACCAGGAGCTCAAATTTCTTAGGAACAGAAATATTTCAAGATTGGGAAACCATGAAATTAGATTTGACATATATAGCCACTCCTCCCCTTTCTTTAATCTGTCAAATCTAAATACATTATAATCATTTACTTCAATGTATTTATCAGATAAATAACAATTTAACCATGTTTCAGAAAGAACCAGAATGTCAGGACACGAGTCCTGTACCCAAATATCAATTGTGTCCATTTTTTAAATCATACTTGGCACATTTAGGTGCATTAGCCCAAGCCCCCTATGAGATTTAAAGTCATAGGAGGTATTCAGCTCATTCCCATAAGAGCTAACAGGCATTTGCAGCTATTTGTTGAGTGAGCTGAGACTTTGCCAAGGTCCTTGGCCAACCACGTGAGAGCAAAGCAGACTGAGCATTTGACAGACCTCCCTCAAGTCACTGGATGAAGGGACTGGGGGGGAACTGGGAAAGCAGTGTTGGCAGAGCTTAGTCCACCCTGATGAAACTCCTGCCAAAGGAGTGGAGCTGCTGCAGGGGATGGGAGTGGCTGTCAATGCTCCATTCTGGGTGTGCACAGGAGGCCTTGGGGTGGCTCCTGTTGCAGGGTTGTGGCTGCCATGCCATGAAACATAAAATTAGATAAAACATCTACCTGTAATAGAGCATGCTGGGAAATATGATAATGATTGGCATGGTTTTTGTTCAAAGTGATCTGCACCAGTTTCAGGCCTATGTATTTGGATAAAACTAGACCCTCAAAATAAGGCCTTGTGAAATACATATGGTATGGTGTTAAAGATTATTACATTTTGAATGATAACATATTTGCTTTTGATCTCAGTTGGTGAAGTCCAGAGAACCTAAAAATAGATGAATGCAACAACCATGTCTCTGTCAATAACACATATAATTATGGGTGGTAACTCTACAATTTGTTCGAAAGGCAAGGCACTCAGGGAAAAATTTAAATAAGGCTTTACACTAAGCAGTAAGTGTGTTAATTTAACACTGTTCCAGTGTCTATGTAGGTCCACAGACTCAACACTTAGGTGTTGAATGTACTTCCGGCGGTCAGAGATGGCCGCCTCGCTTCGCGTTCCTAGGAAACTATGCATTTTTTTTTTTACGTGTTATTTCTTACATTGGTACCCCAGATCATCTTAGGTTTCATTACATACAGTCGGGAAGTACTACTGAATATAAGAGCAATGTCAACTCACCATCAGTACGACCAGGAATATGACTCTCCCGAAGCGAATCCTGTGTTCTGCCTTTCACCCAGGACAACGGAATGGATCCCAGCCTGCGACCCAAAACAAAGAAGTTGTAAAAGAGGGAAACGTAGCGGTCTTCTGGTCAGGCTCCAGAGACGGGCACATCGCGCACCACTCCCTAGCATACTACTCGCCAATGTCCAGTCTCTTGACAACAAGGTTGATGAAATCTGAGTAAGGGTAGCATTCCAGAGGGACATCAGAGACTGTAACGTTCTTTGCTTCACGGAAACATGGCTCACTCGAGAGACGCTAACGGAGTCCGTGCAGCCAGCTGGTTTCTTTACGCATCGCGCCGACAGAATCAAACATCTTTCTGGTAAGAAGAGGGGTTGGGGGCTTATGCCTTATGATTAACGAGACATGGTGTAATCACAACAACATACAGGAACTCAAGTCCTTCTGTTCACCTGACTTTGAATTCCTCACAATCAAATATCGTCCGCATTATCTACCACGGGAATTATCTTTGATTATAATCACAGCCGTATATATTCCCCCCCCAAGCAGACACATCGATGGCCCTGAACAAACTTTATTTGACTCTTTGCAAACTGGAAACCACATATCCTGAGGCTGCATTCATTGTAGCTGGGGATTTTAACAAGGATAATCTGAAAACAAGACTCCCTAAATTGTATCAGCATATCGATTGCGCAACCAGGGCTGGTAAAACCCTGGATCATTGCTATTCTAACTTCCGCGACGCATATAAGGCCCTCCCCCGCCCTCCTTTCGGAAAATCTGACCACGACTCCATTTTGTTACTAAAACAAGAAGCTCCTGCGCTCAGGTCTGTTCAACGCTGGTCCGACCAATCTGATTCCACGCTTCAAAACTGCTTCAATCACGCGGACTGGGATATGTTCCGCATTTTGTCCAACAACAACATTGACGAATACGCTGATTCGGTGAGCGAGTTCATTAGAAAGTGCATTGATGATGTCGTTCCCATAGCAACGATTAAAACATTCCCAAACCAGAAACCGTGGATTGATGGCAGCATTCGTGTGAAACTGAAAGCGCGAACCACTGCTTTTAACCAGGGAAAGGTGACCGGAAACATGACAGAATACAAACAGTGTAACTATTCCCTCCGCAAGGCAATCAAACAAGCAAAGCGTCAGTATAGAGACAAAGTAGAGTCACAATTAAACGGCTCAGACACAAGAGGTATGTGGCAGGGTCTACAGTCAATCACGGATTACAAAAAGAAAACCAACCCCGTCACGGACCAGGATTTCTTGCTCCCAGGCAGACTAACTTTTTTGCCCGCTTTGATGACAATACAGTGCCACTGACATGGCCCGCAACCAAAACCTACGGACTCTCCTTCACTGCAGCCGACGTGAGGAAAACATTTAAACGTGTTAATCCTCGCAAGGCTGCAGGCCCATACGGCATCCCCAGCCGCATCATCAGAGCATGCGCAGACCAGCTGGCTGGTGTGTTTACGGACATATTCAATAAATCCTTATCTCAGTCTGCTGTTCCCACATGCTTCAAGAGGGCCACCATTGTCACCACTGTTCCCAAGAAAGCTAAGGTAACTGAGCTAAACGACTACGTAGCACTCACTTCCGTCATCATGAAGTGCTTTGAGAGACTAGTCAAGGACCATATCACCTCCACCCTAGACCCACTCCAATTTGCTTACCGCCCAAATAGGTCCACACACGATGCAATCTCAACCACACTGCACACTGCCCTAACCCATCTGGACAAGAGGAATACCTATGTGAGAATGCTGTTCATCGACTACAGCTCAGCATTTAACACCATAGTACCCTCCAAACTCGTCATCAAGCTTGAGACCCTGGGTCTCGACCCCGCCTGGGTACTGGACTTCCTGACGGGCCGCCCCCAGGTGATGAGGGTAGGTAACAACATCTCCACCCCACTGATCCTCAAAACTGGGGCCCCACAAGGGTGTTGACTCTGAGTACGTTCCGTGTCTCCCCTCGTTCTGAGCCCTCTCCTGTCACACATTCCGTCTATCGTTGCTGGTAACGTTCCTGTTCACCTCCTTCTGTTCGTTTTCCCCTGCTGGTCATTTTAGGCGTTTCCGAGGCAACCTGGAGTTCTGTCGTTTGATTATCGAGTCTCTCAGTCAGTTCTCGTGATTAGCGAGGGCCAATGACGATTTACGAGCCTTTCTTTCCAGAAACCTTGGGCAGAACAGCTCCCGGGAATTGTCTCCGTATTGCGGGTTATCTCCGTTTAAACTGGATTACCAGACTCTGTTTTCCAAGTCAGCTCTCTTCTCTCTATCTCCTCATGGACTGCGTTTCGGGTCCCTAATCAGTGATTTGAGGTCTTACCTGGGTTCATCATTTTGTTTGTCCCTTTTGACCGTTCCAGTTGTTCCTGCTGGACGCTCCGATTTGTCTAGGAGTATTGCTATTTCCTTAAACACTACAGTGGTAGGCTTGATTACCAACAATGACGAGACGGCCTACAGGGAGGAGGTGAGGGCCCTCGGAGTGTGGTGTCAGGAAAATAACCTCACACTCAACGTCAACAAAACAAAGGAGATTATTGTGGACTTCAGGAAACAGCAGAGGAAGCATCCCCCCCCTATCCACATTGATGGGACATTAGTGTCACAGGAAGGCCATAAAGATCATCAAGGACAACAACCACCTGAGCCACTGCCTGTTCACCCCGCTATCATCCAAAAGGCGAGGTCAGTACAGGTGCATCAAAGCAGGGACCGAGAGACTGAAAAACAGCTTCTATCTCAAGGCCATCAGACTGTTAAACAGCCACCACTAACATTGAGTGGCTGCTGCCAACACACTGACTCAATCCCGAGCCAACTGCCCTTCCCCCGCCATCATCATGAACTCGAGCCACTTTAAAAATGGGATTTGATTGAAATTGATGTAAAATATATCACTAGCCACTTTAAACAATGCTACTTAATATAATGTTTACATACCCTACATTACTCATCTCATATGTATATGTATATACTGTACTCGATACCATCTACTGCATCTTGCCTATGCCCTTCTGTACCATCACTCATTCATATATTTTTATGTACATATTCTTTATCCCTTTACACTTGTGTGTATAATATAGTAGTTTTGGAATTGTTAGGTTAGATTACTCATTGGTTATTACTGCATTGTCGGAACTAGAAGCACAAGCATTTGGCTACACTCACATTAACATCTGCTAACCATGTGACAAATACATTTGATTGGATTTGAATTTGATTTTACACTCTCCATGTTGATTATTATAAAAAAATTACACTGAATAATTTGCTGTGCATCATGATGGCCGAAACTAGGAGTCCACAGAATGGAGAGCTTGCTGTGTTCATGATGGCCTAAACTAGGAGTCCACAGAATGGAGAGCTTGCTGTGTTCATGATGGCCTAAACTAGGAGTCCCTAGAATGGAGAGCTTGCTGTGTTCATGATGGCCTAAACTAGGAATCCACAGAATGGAGAGCTTGCTGTGTTCATGATGGCCTAAACTAGGAGTCCACAGAATGGAGAGCTTGCTGTGTTCATGATGGCCTAAACTAGGAGTCCACAGAATGGAGAGCTTGCTGTGTTCATGAGTAGAGCAGGCTGATTATATAGACCCACTTCTTGTATAGTGATTAAGATAATGTAGTTGTCCATCTGACAGTCTTTGTAGCACCACAAGGGGAAGTTGGGAAGAGTTTCACCTCTGACTTGGTTAACAGCACATATCTCAGAGCTGATGAGATCCGTTAGTGTTATCATTGCATTATGCAGACCAGTGACTCCCTTTCCATCACAGAGGCCTCGTATCATTACAAGAGGCAATGGGAGGTATTGTAAACTGTTCCACAAGCTTTACTAATGGCCTTTTGTCTGATAGACAGCATTATGTGCTTCCCTCGGGAGGACTGTATCGCTATCAGAGAGCAGATAAACAGATTAAAACACAGAGTTCATGTATGTTTGGAGACCTGATGGTCCCCTGCCCATTTACAGTAGAGGACATTTTAATTGTGAGTGCAGGCAGCGAGTTGTAGGACACATAATTTATTTTAAGACTGGTGTTCAGCTCCCTCCTAAGTGAGAGTCCCTCCTAAGTGGGAGTGTGAGTGTCTCATAATAGCACAAAGGTATAGCCTTTTACTATTGGCTAATGGCTACTGTGTAATAATATCAAGCAATAATTGCTTAATAACACAAAAAGGTGTAATTAGCGAAGATGGAATAATTATGAACAATTTATTTTACACAATGTGTGAACACTGTCCTCTTGGACAGTTAAATTCATAGCTAAATTTCCTTGAGGACACTGACATTGAAATCGTCTTAGACTTGACACAACACATTAGAAATATTTAGTTACTGATGTCTAGCGGCAGCTTGAATTGTAAATAAGCTTGGGCTTCTCTACAAAGACCTAAAACTATCTCATGATGACAGGCACAGAACATTGTGAATATTGCTTTGTTTACTGATTATGTGGAAGTTGAAGTTCACAAGTACCCATTATCACATTTGCAAGTATCGGTTGACGAAGGCATATTTAATGTTTCTGATTGAAATCATGGTACTAAATCATATTTAACCATTTTGGATAATGTGATTTGACCATTTTTACGCTGTCATTTTCTTTCAGGTGAAGGAGTGGCTGTGTCTGAACTGCCAGATGAAGAGAATGGAACCCACAGGACCTCCCATGATGAAACCCCAACCTTCTCCAAACAAAGGTTCTGCACCTCAGAAGGCCACTGTCACACCCATCGCTACCCAAAAGAAAGACATTCCAACACCAGGCTCCCCCCAGAGAAAACCTTCTACATCAGCAACAGAGCCACTCAAGGCAGATGCTGCTAGAACAGCAGACCTTCAGAAACCAGCCAGCCCAGCACCTGTTCAGAAGGCACCACAGGAGAACCGGAGAACATCTGGGCCTCAGAAACCACCAGATCAGCCAGGGCAACCTGGGCATGAGCGGAACAATGCCACCCTGTCACAGCAGGTGCCTGGGAAGCCTCAGCAAGAGCCTCCAAAAGGTGGGACATCTCCTGCCAAAGCTGTGCCAACACTACAGGCCAAGCCCCCCAAGCAGGAGGCAGGGGGCTTCTTTGGTGGCTTTGGTGGTCCTAAATCTCAGATTTCCTCAAAGCCTGAAGATTCAGTGTCTGGGAAGGTGTTTGGCTTTGGCTCCTCCATCTTCAGCTCTGCATCCACTTTGATCACCTCAGCTGTTCAGGATGAGCCCCACACCACACCACCAGGTTCCCCGAAGGTGTCTGCAGCAGCCCAGGCCTCTCCCAAGATGCTCCCTACAAAGAAGACCAAACCACCTGCTGCTCAGAAAGCAGAGGAGAAGAAAGCAGAGCAACCCCAGCAGGCCAAGGTCCCCCCATCAGTACAGGTCAACGTGGACAAACCCCCATCAGAGCCTCCAAAGGGAACAGCATCCTACCAACCATCTCCCAAAGCAGGCCAGTCCACCTGTCCACTCTGCAAGGTGGAACTCAATATGGGCTCCAGGGACCCTCCCAACTACAACACCTGCACCGAATGCAAGAACACTGTCTGCAACCTCTGTGGATTCAACCCCATGCCACATGTTACTGAGGTAAGATTGACCAAATATCACTTAATTACTGTGTGAAGAAATCATTTTTGATGTATTATTATTTGGACAAAGATAACTTTATTTTGTATAAAAGTTCAGAGAGCCAATTAATCTCCACACGGATAATCTTAGTCATTCTGAAATTATGTTATCTTTTAGATTTGAAATGTCTATTAATTTCTATGTATTTCGGTTCCAGATATAACCTTTAGACATTGCACCAATGGTCGGTTCATAAATTGTTCATTCTCTCTTCTTACAAATATAAACAACTTGTCTGACATGTTTTTAGCCTACATGGAAAGATTGATATTTCACTTTACTAAAGAGAGACAAATCAAAGTCTCAAGTGTAGTGGTTATGGCTATTTAATTTCCTGACTTGGTCTTGACTCATAATAATTCTACCAACACTACCAACTAAGGAATAGAAGTGGAAGTGCAGAGTGCTTTGCATATGCAATACACCTAATACTTAAACTGCAAGTCATGTTGAAGCTCAAAACTGCAACAATGATGTATCACAGAGTGCTGGATGATTTATGTCTCAGAGAGTAAGGAGAAATGTCTGATGATATCACGGCAGAAACATTTGCCCGTGCTGTTTTCCATCATGCAGATGTATAGCTGTATATGAAATTGATTAAATTCTGTATTCCTCTCACAATGGAAAACATTTTCAGGTGAATGTGTGGCTGTGTCTGAACTGCCAGATGCACAGAGCACTTGGAGGAATGGAACCTCATGGACCTACCATGATGAAACCCAAGCCTTCCCCCAACAAAGTCTCTGCTCCTGCTGCTCCTCAAACGAGAGACACACCAACAGCATCTGGTCCCCAAAAAGTGGCCACTACACCAGCCTCACCCAAAAAGGAGTCAGTGACTCCAGCCTCTCAGCCTGTCCCCTCAAAACCTGAAGAGTCAGTGTCTGGGAAGATGTTTGGCTTTGGTTCCTCCATCTTCAGCTCTGCATCCACTTTGATCACTTCGGCTGTTAAGGATGAGCCCCACACCACACCGCCAGCTTCTCTCAAGGTGTCTGCACCCTTTTCGCTTCAAAAGCAGGAGACTCACACACCAACTGGTGCCCAAAAAGGTGCACCAACACCAGTGTCACCCAAAAAAGAGGCTCAAACACCAGCCATAGCCCCAAAGAAAGACACCCCAATGCCAGCCTCCCCCCAGAGAAAGCCAGACTCCCCCACAATGACTGCAAAGCAGGACCAGAAACATTCAAGTCCTTTAAAACCAGGAGACCCATCAGGGGCTAAGCAGGGGAGTGCTGCACAACCACAGCAGCAGCCCCTACAGCAGAAGACTCCACAAGTCCAGCCTCAGCAGACCCCAGTAAGTGCACTGAAAGCAGAACCTGTGAAGCCTCAGCAGACCCCAGCAAGTGCACTGAAAGCAGAACCTGTGAAGCCTCAGCAGACCCCAGCAAGTGCACTGAAAGCAGAACCTGTGAAGCCTCAGCAACAGCCTCCTAAAGTTGGGACCTCTCCAGGACCGGCTCAGAAGAAACCACAGGAAAACCGGAGAACATCAGAAGTTCAGAAACCACCACAGCAGCCCAGCCCTGGGCGTAGGCAGAGTATTGCCATTCCGTCCACACAGCAACCCCCCAAGCAGGAGTCAGGAGGCTTCTTTGGCTTTGGTGGTCCCAAATCTCAGTCTACCCCCTCAAAGCCTGAAGATTCAGTGTCTGGGAAGATGTTTGGCTTTGGCTCCTCCATCTTCAGCTCTGCATCCACTTTGATCACCTCAGCTGTTCAGGATGAGCCCCACACCACTCTGCCAGCTTCCCCCATGGTGTCTGCACCGGCCTCTCCCAAGATGCCCCCTGCAAAGGAGACCAAACCACCTGCTGTTCAGAATGCAGAGGAGAAGAAAGCAGAGCAACCCCAACAGGCCAAGGTCCCCACATTATTACAGGCCAACATGGACAAACCCCCATCAGAGCCTCCAAAGGGAGCAGCATCTTCCCAACCAGCTCTCAAAGCAGGCCAGTCCACCTGTCCACTATGTAAGATGGAACTCAACATGGGCTCCAAGGACCCTCCCAACTACAACACCTGTACCGAATGCAAGAACACTGTCTGCAACCTCTGTGGATTTAACCCCATGCCAAGCGTTACTGAGGTAAGAAATTACTATTCTGGGAATTAATTTAATAAACGTAATACAATTATGGCTACTCTGTCAAATTGCCTTTGCCTACCAATGTTTTATTCAGTTGAAAGTTTCAATAATAGGGACATTTAAGGTACTTGTATTGAGTGCTTTAGTTACACAAATTGTAACATATCAATTCAACTTAAATACTGTATAATATTCAAGCAAGATACTAGGAGAAACGATGTCGTATGCAGACTGAATATTCAGATGGAAATATTCAGCATTATAAACTGGGTGGTTCGAGCCCTGAATGCAGATTGGCTGACAGCCGTGGTATATCATACCGTATACCACTGGTATGACAAAACATGTCTTTGTACTGGTCTAATTGCATTGGTAACCAATTTATAATAGCAATAAGGCACCTCAGGCGTTTGTGGTATATGGCCAATATACCACACCCCCTAGTGCCTTATTGCTTAAATATACAGTGCCTACGGAAAGTATTCAGACCCCTTGACTTTTTCCACATTTTGTTACATTACAGCCTTATTCTAAAATTGATTAAAATGTTTATTTTCCTCATCAATCTACGCACAATATCTCATAATAACAAGGCAAAAATAGGTTTTGGCAGCAATTACAGCATCGAGTCTTCTTGTCTATGACTCTACATTCTTGGCACACCTGTATTTGGGGAGTTTCTCCCATTCTTCTCTGCAAATCCTTTCAAGCTCTGTCAGGTTGGATCAGGAGCATTGCTGCATAGCTATTTACAGGTCTCTCAAGAGATGTTAGATCAGGTTCAAGTCCGGGCTTTTGCTAGGCAACTCAAGGACATTCGGAGACTTGTTCCGAAGCCACACCTGCATTTTCTTGGCTGTGTGCTTAGGGTTATTGTCCTGTTGGAAGGTCAACCTTCACCGCAGTCTGAGTCCTGAGTGCTCTGAAGCAGGTTTTCATCATGGATCTCTCTGTACTTTGTTCCGTTCATCTTTGTCTTGATCCTGACTAGTCTCCCAGTCCCTGCCACTGAAAAACATCTGGATGGTGCCAGGTTTCCTCCAGACGTGACGCTTTTCATTCAGGCCAAAGAGTTCCATCTTGGTTTCAGATGAACTCTAGAGCTCTGTCAGAGTGACCATCAGGTTCTTGGTCAGCTCCCTGACCAATGCCCTTGTATCCTGATTGATCAGTTTGGTCAGACGGTCAGCTCTAGGAAGAGTCTTGGCGTTTCCAAACATCTTAAATTTAAGTATGATGGAGGCCACTGTGTTCTTGTGATCTTCAAGTCTGCAGAATTGTTTTTGTACTCTTCCCCAGATCTATTCCTCGACATGATCTTGTCTCTGAGCTCTACAGGCAATTCCTTCGACCTCATGGCTTAGTTTTTGCTCTGACATGCACTGTCAACTTTGGGACCTTATATACACAGGTTTGTGCCTTTTCAAATCATGTCCATTCAATTGAATTTTTCACAGGTGGACTCCAATCAAGTTGTAGAAACAGCTCAAGGATGATCAATGGAAACAGGGTGCACCTGAGGTCAATTTCGAGTCTCATAGCAAAGGGTCTGAATACTTACAGTTGAAGTGAGAAGTTTACATACAATTAGTTTGGATTCATTAAAACTCGTTTTTCAACCACTCCACAATTGTGTTGTTAACAAACTATAGTTTTGGCAAGACGGTTAGGACATCTACTTTGTGTATGAGACAAATCATTTTTCCAGCTCTGTCAGGAGGGATGCGGCAAAATTCACCCAACTCATTGTGGGAAGCTTGTGGAAGGCTACCCGAAATGCTTGACCCAAGTTAAACAATTTAAATGCAATGCTTTCAAATACGAATTGAGTGTATGTAAACTTCTGTCCCACTGGGAATGTGATGAAAGACATAAAGCTGAAATAAATCACTCTCTACTATTATTCTAACAAATTATTTTAATTTCACATTCTTAAAATAAAGTGGTGATCCTAACTGACCTAAGACAGGGAATTCTTACTAGGATTAAATGTCAGAAATTGTAAAAAACTGAGTATAAATGTATTTGGCTAAAGTGTATGTAAACTCCGACTTCAACTGTATCTAAATAAGGTATTTCTTTTTTTTGTTTTTTTATATATTTGCAAACATTTGTAAAAAGCTGTTTTCGATTTGACATTCTAGGGTATTGTTTGAAGATTAATGAGGATTTTATTTCATCCATTTTAGAATTAGACTGTAACGTAACAAAATGTGTAAAAAGTCAAGGGGTCTGAACACTTTCCGAAGGCAATGTTTATACATTTCTTTACAAATCGATTCTTGGAATCAATTATCAATATATTATTGTTGAAAAATAATGTTGCGATATGTAACTGTATCGGTTTATTCCACACACCCCCATCCCCCATACAGTGTTAGGTTCTAATTCTCAGAGTAAAAAACTCTACGGACACTATGAAAGCTTTACCAAGTTTTTTCTGCCCAGAGGATCAATACAGCTGCATTAGACAAAGCATCTTTCCACCACCACAAGTATATACAGCGCCTTGCAAAAGTATTCATCCCCCTTGGAGTTTGTCCTGTTTTGTTGCATTACAACCTGTAATTTAAATGGATTTTATTTGGATTTCATGTAATGCACATACACAAAATAGTCCAAATTGGTGAAGTAAAAAATAAAAACACTTTTTTTTACGGAGAAGTGGTGAGTTTTTGTGTATTCACCCCCTTTGCTATGAAGTCCCTAAGAGCTGGTGCAACCAATTACCTCCAGAAGTCACATAATTAGTTAAATAAAGTCCACCTGTCTGCAATCTAAGTGTCACATGATCTGTCACATGATCTCAGTTTATATACACCTGTTCTGATAGGCCCCAGAGTCTGCAACACCACTAAGCAACGGGCACCTCCAAGCAAGTGGCACCATGAAGACCAAGGAGCTCTCCAAAAAGGTCAGGGGCAAAGTTGTGGAGAAGTACAGATCAGAGTTGGGTTATACAATTTTTACGGAACGTTGAACATCCCACAGAGCACTGTAGAATCCATTGTTAAAAAATGGAAAGAATATGTCACCACAACAAACCTGCCAAGAGAGGGCCGCCCACCAAAACTCACAGACCAGGCAAGGAGGCTTTAATCAGAGAGGCAACAAAGAAACCAAAGATAACCCTGAAGGAGATGCAAAGATTGGAGTATGTGTCCATAAAACCACTTTAAGCCGTACACTCCATAGAGCTGGGCTTTACAAAAGAGTGGCCAGAAAAAAAGGCATTGCTTAAAGAAAAAAATAAGCAAAAATGTTTGGTGTTTGCCAAAACGCATGTGGGAGACTCCCCAAACATATGGAAGAAGGTACTCTGGTCAGATGAGACTAAAATTGAGCTTTTTGGTCATCAAGGAAAACGCTATGTCTGGTGCAAACCCAACATCGCTCATCACCCCGAGAACATCATCCCCACAGTGAAGCATGGTGGTGTCAGCATCATGCAGTGGGGATGCTTTTCATCGGCAGGGACTGGGAAACTGGTCCGAATTGAAGGCATGATGGATGGCGCTAAATACAGGGAAATTCTTTAGGGAAACCTGTTTCAGTCTTACAGAGATTTGAGACTGCGACAGAGGTTCACCTTCCAGCAGGACAATGACCCTAAGCATACTGCTAATGCAACACTTCAGTGGTTTAAGGGGAAACATTTAAATGTCTTGGAATGGCCTAGTCAAAGCCCTGACTTCAATCCAATTGAGAATCTGTTGTATGACTTAAAGATTGCTGTACACCAGCGGAACCCATCCAACATGATGGAGCTGGAGCAGTTTTGCGATGAAGAATGGGCAACAATCCTAGTGGCTAGATGTGCCAAACTTATAGAGACATACCCCAAGAGACTTACTGCTGTAATTGCTGAAAACGGTGGCTCTACAAAGTATTGACTTTGGGTGGAATGAATAGTTGTAAACGCTCAAGTTTTCAGTTTTTTGTCTTATTTCTTGTTTGTTTCACAAGATGAAATATTTTGCATCTTCAAAGTGGAAGGCATGTTGTGTAAATCAAGTGATACAAACCCCCCAAAACATACATTTTAATTCCAGGATGTAAGGCAACAAAGTAGGAAAAATGCCAAGGGGGTGAATACTTTCGCAAGCCACTGTATACTCCAATGTAGGCACTCCCCCTTCTCTCTAATCCTAACATCAATTGTGGTTTGACAGGAAGATGAAGTAAAGGGGTAATAAAGCATAATTTCTCCCTTAAGGGGATCTGACCTAACCTCAACCCCTCATTTGCCCAATTCACAGATGTCCATCTGTATCCCCTATAGCAATCCTGTGTCTTCCTCCTGTCCACCCAGCACATTCCAAAGCCATCTGGCTCCTACAGATAACCATTAACTTCTGATGTAAAAATCAGTCTCTAGGATAGCAATGTCCCAAGTTTAACCCAGTATCCAACAACAGTATGTATCTAACACAACACTGCACTTTCAGATGAAGGAGTGGCTGTGTCTGAACTGCCAGATGCAGAGAGCTCTTGGAGGAATTGAACCCCCAGAACCCTTCATGATGAAACTGTATCCCAACAAAGTTTTTGCACCTCAAACAGTCACTGTGACACCTATTGCAGCTCAAAAGGACATTGCAACACGTGCTGCATCTGTGAAGACAGACAGTCCAATCCCAAGCTCCCCTCAAAGGAAACCAGTTCCCCCTGCAGCTGATATATCAAAAGCTGAAGCTACTAAAGGAGCAGGTACTCAAATTCCAGCAGGCCCAGCTCAGATGGCATCACAAGGGAACCGGAGAGCTTCAGAACCTCAGAAACCAACACAGCATCCCAGCCAGCCTGGGCGTAGGGAGAGTAGTGCCATCTCAGACACACAGCAACACCCCAAGCAGGAGTCAGGAGGCTTCTTTGGCTTTGGTGGTACCACATCTCAGTCTACCCCCTCAAAGGCTGAAGAGTCAGTGTCTGGTAAGATGTTTGGCTTTGGCTCCTCCATCTTCAGCTCTGCATCCACTTTGATCACCTCAGCTGTTCAGGATGAGCCCCACACCACACCGCCAGGTTCCCCGAAGGTGTCTGCACTGGCCTTTCACAAGTTGCCCCCTGCAAAGGAGACCAAACCACCTGCTACCGAGAGAGCAGAGGAATCAAAAGCAGAGCAATCCCAGCAGGCCAAGGTCCCCCCATCAGTACAGGCTAAAGTTGACCAACCCTCATCAGGGCCTCCAAAAGGAGTAGTATCCTCCCAACCAGCTCTCAAAGCAGGCCAGTCCACCTGTCCACTCTGCAAGGTGGACCTCAACATTAACTCCAAGGACCCTCCCAACTACAACACCTGTACCGAATGCAAGAACACTGTCTGCAACCTCTGTGGATTTAACCCAATGCCACATGTTACTGAGGTAAATGAAATTGCAAGCTTGTGGTATTTTATGTTCTTGTTTATTTCAAAAAATCCATTGAACACAGTCTGTTATTTTCAGTTTGATTATCATAGTTTACTCTTAAATTAAATTTGACTGAATATGTTTTTTCAGGTGAAGGAATGGCTGTGTCTGAACTGCCAGATGCAGAGAGCTCTTGGGGGAATGGAACCCCCAGAACCCCTCATGATGAAACCCCAACCCTTACTCAAAAAGGTTTCTACACCTGTTGCACCTCAAAAGGAGCCTCCGGCAACTCAAAAGGTAAAGGAGACTGCGATACCTGCTGTAGATCAGAAGAAGGCCGCCTCCACACTCCAAAAAGAAGAGACAACCACTCTTGCTGCACCACAAAAGGAGACTCCATTACCAGCCTCATCCAAAATGGGGGAGACACCAGTTACAGCTTTAAAGCAGGACACTCCAACACCAGATTCACCACAAAATAAAAAATATCCTACACCACTAGGTGTGTCTGTAACAGATGAGGTCCCAACCACAGCTTTGCCTGCCAAGAAGGACATTTATGCCTCAGCCCTTATCAAGGAGGAACCAACTTCTGCCTCCCCTCTCATCAAGGAGGTCACTGGTTCACCTCTCACTAAGGGGGCACCAGCCTCACCTCAAAATAATAAGGAACATATACTACCAGGGTCACAAAACAGAAAGGTGTCCCCAACACCAGGTTCAACCCAAGATAACTATGCTGTACAATCAGGTTTACCTCTGAAGAAGGAAGCACCATTTTCATCAGCAGTAGAGACTAAAGCGGTCCAACTTCCAGCTGCAGTTATAAGCAATGAGGCACCTGTTCCAGATTCACTCAAAACAAATGAGACAACAACACTTGGCTCCGCAATGAAAAAAGAGTGTTCATCTACTGAGATCTCAATTGACAACCAGAAACCTGCAATTGTTCAAAGGTCGATGGAGCCACCAGCCACACCTACAAACAAGCAGAATGAGGTTGTTCAACCCTTACAGCAGCCAGAAAAGAAAATGCCTGCTGCACAGCCTCTGGCACAAGTACAGCCCCAGGAAGCTCTAAAGCCAGACCCCAAAATCACTCCCCCAAAGCAGGAGCTTGGGAAACCAGCCAGTTCAGCACCTGCTCAGAAGGCACTAGAGAACCGGAGAACATCAGAACCTCAGACACCAGCACAGCAGCCCAGCCAGAGTAGTGCCATCCCATCCACACAGCAACCCCCCAAGCAGGAGTCAGGAGGCTTATTTGGCTTTGGTGGTCCCAAATCTCAGTCTACCCCCTCAAAGCCTGAAGAGTCCGTGTCGGGTAAGATGTTTGGCTTTGGCTCCTCCATCTTCAGCTCTGCATCCACTTTGATCACCTCAGCTGTTCAGGATGAGCCCCACACCACTCTGCCAGCTTCCCCCATGGTGTCTGCACCGGCCTCTCCCAAGATGCCCCCTGCAAAGGAGAACAAACCACCTGCTGTTCAGAATGCAGAGGAGAAGAAAGCAGAGCAACCCCAGCAGGCCAAGGTCCCCACATTATTACAGGCCAACGTGGAAAAACCCCCATCAGAGCCTCCAATCGGAGAAGCATCCTCCCAACCATCCGCCAAAGCAGGCCAGTCCACCTGTCCACTCTGCAAGGTGGACCTCAACATGGGCTCCAAGGACCCTCCCAACTACAACACCTGTACCGAATGCAAGAACACTGTCTGCAACCTCTGTGGATTCAACCCCATGCCACATGAAACAGAGGTAATTAAACTGTCTATGTTTCATCAAAGTAATTTGGCTACTCTAACATAAATGTTGCACTTTATTTTACAACAGTTATTTAAGAATACTAACTATGCATTGACAGTGTCTATAGTTGCCAGTCATCTCTTTCATCTGAGTTGTAAAATAGGATAACAAGAAGCTTTGATTGAGCTCTTGTTATAACTATTGGCTTTTCTCCAAATGGTCTAATATTTGTTTATGATCTTCCTGGAAGCAAAATGTAATCTGGAAGAATTGTATTAATACAGTCTGATATAAATTATTCATTTCATTTAACATCTTCAGATTTAGAGCATTATGTCAGTAGTTTTACTACATGTTTGTAACATCTAGTATGAAGCATTTAAATAGCAACTAAGATAAGAGCATCTGTAAGTCCTCAGACTGCAATACAATTCTACAAGATTGTTTGTTGAAAAAAATGTTCAATACTGTTATTTTATTTCAGGTAAAGGAATGGCTGTGTCTGAACTGCCAGATGCAGAGAGCTCTTGGAGGAATGGAACCCCCAGGACCGCCGATGATTAAATCCCAACCCTTGCCAAGCAAAGTCTCCACACCTGCTGCATCTCTAAAGCTGACCCCAGCACCAGCTAAACCCCAAAAGGAGGAGATTCCAGCACCTGCGGCTGCCCAAAAAGAGATTCCTCCACCGACTGTACCTCAGGAGACACTAATACCGGCTAAACCCCATCAACAGCTGCAGTCAAAAAGGAGGAGACCCCAGCACCAGGATCCCCACAAAACAAACCTGCTCCACCTGCTGTGGCTGCAAAGGACAAACAGGAACCTATAATTGTTCAGAAACCAGTGGACCAAACAATTCCAGTGACACCCATACCAAGTGGTGCTGCTACACCTGCACAACAGCCAGAAAAGCAAACTCCTCCACTGCAACAGCCTGATGCTAAGCCCCCACCACAACTACAGCCCCAGCAAGTTCCAAAGATAGACCCCAAAACTGATCCCCTAAAGCAGGAGCCTGAAAAGCCTCAACAACAGCTTCCAAAAGGTGGAACCTCTCCTGCCAAAGCTGTATCACAACCACAGGCCAAGCCCCCAAAGCAGTCAGTGGGTTTCTTTGGCTTTGGCGGTGCTAAATCTCAGCCTGCTCAGTCAAAGCCTGAAGAGTCAGTGTCTGGGAAGATGTTTGGCTTTGGATCCTCCATCTTCAGCTCTGCATCCACTTTGATCACCTCAGCTGTTCAGGACGAGCCCCACACCACTCTGCCAGCTTCCCCCATGGTGTCTGCACCGGCCTCTCCCAAGATGCCCCCTGCAAAGGAGACCAAACCACCTGCTGTTCAGAATGCAGAGGAGAAGAAAGCAGAGCAACCCCAACAGGCCAAGGTCCCCACATTATTACAGGCCAAAGTGGACCAACCCCCATTAGAACCTCCAAAGGGAGCAGCATCCTCCCAACCAGCTCTCAAAGCAGGCCAGTCCACCTGTCCACTCTGCAAGGTGGAACTCAACAAGGGCTCCAAGGACCCTCCCAACTACAACACCTGCACCGAATGCAAGAACACTGTCTGCAACCTCTGTGGATTTAACCCCATGCCACATGAAACAGAGGTAAGAATGTTTTATTACTAACTAATTAATTCACTGAAATGCATAAACAAACAGTAAATATGGTTACAAGAAATGATAGGAGAATGTGCCCTAGTGGGCTAAACCGGCATGGCGGCTTGTTAGACAAAAGGGGAAGTGGGGGTCGACTAAGAAGTCACTACAGAGTGATAATTATAACAATTGAAATGTGAATCCTTTGCACATGAATGCTCACTCATTCGGGAACAATTGCAATCAATATATATATTTACTCTCAGTGTGTCGTCTTGATCGCTGGTGAAAAGTTTGTTTCTGTTGGAGAGTTTTGTTCCCCTTTCTCTCTCTCTCTCTCTCTCTCTCTCTCTCTCTCTCTCTCTCTCTCTCTCTCTCTCTCTCTCTCTCTCTCTGTCTTGGTTAGAGGGGATAGTGCAGAGTGAGATTCATGAATTTGTTATAGAATGGATGTTTCGCGGTTGTCATTCTTCACGTTCAATGATACCGAATTCCTACCTGCAGACTAGTAATTAATATCAAAGACTTGTTCTTATTCTGTTGGTATCGATAGTCTAAGAGTTTAACCACGTGGTATGGTTAAAATATTCAGCAATGGTCTACAGCCTTTGTCCCCTCCTAATGGTGAAAAACATGGTCTGCTGATAATTTCTCAAAGTTGGATTTTATTCGGAATTGCATAAAAGGGCTGTCCCAGGATGTCTGACCCTAACTGGGCTCAGGGGCGGTCCTCTGATTTAGTTAACTCCAATTCCCTTTTTGAGTTTTCCTTCATTAAACAGTCCAAAATCACATTGTAAAATTGTGTAAACAGTATCATACTCACTCATTCATCTTATACAACAATTAGATGTAAACCTCATATCTGAGGCTATTATATAAACAGCGTTATGGTAATGTCTCCCATGAGCTTCCACAAGTTGTGACATACGGACCAGTTCATAGCTGGATTCTTCACCGATCTTTTATATTTTCTCCGGAACATGAAATTTGTTCATACCTCAAGTTCTGTGAGGTGGAAGGAATTCCTTTGTTCTCTATGAAAATGTACTCTCTCTGTACTGTGTGTCCATGAGGAGATCCTCAGGAATTTACGACGTCTCTCTGACCACAGCAACCTAGTTGAAGGAGGAAAGAGGGAGGCAGGGAGAGGGGGATGGGGCTCGCCACATCCAAAGAGGCAACGTCATGACAATTGGCTTTTAGCTCAAATCCAGGTCCAGACCATGCAGACCAATTTTGGATTTGCATTTGCTACAGAGGTCTTCTTATTGTCTTACATTGGATGAAAATGTATCAGTAGTAAAGCACCAGTGTTTGATATATCTCCCTTTGCTTGTGCTGTGATACGTGATTTTGGACGCTGTAGTCTACTCAATCAAATGTTTTCTGAAACAGTGACTCAGTAACAGCGTAGGTCATTACAGGTTACTTGTGGTGATTTTACCTGCTGATGACTAATAATAACAGGCCTTGGCTTCCTGCTCAGACAGCTCACAGCAGTTCACCCAGCTGCTGGGGATGGATTGAGGGGTGGAGGCTGACAAGGCTAGGGCTGGCAACATGGATCCTCTCTGCTATATGCAGTTAACCTCCATTTATCACAGCCCGGTTTTCAGTGTTGTTGTGTTTCGCTCAAGACTTTCTAAAGGCTTAGTGGGTAAAGGGCCAATAAAAACATTAGTGGCCAGCAGGGACCAGTGATGCAGCTTTCAAGAACCTTGAAATGCTAAGTGATTGGCACCCATTCCAGCCAAACAGACTTGTGTTTAAAAAAACCACTGGCAATAGAATTAAATGTGCAGAGGACTTCATTCTTCCTTGGGGCAGAGCAGTTTATATTTGACAAAATATAGCATTTTCTCCACCATGTTTTGAGAGTGAGATGGATTTCAAAGTATGAGACCTCTACAGATGAGAGACTGATCCCTGCATTGGAAATGTGTGGAAAAGGATTGCCTGGAGAGCTGCCCAGACAATGCATTAGCACTGAGGTCTAAGTACAATGGCTCTATGTAATCTTTTGAGGGCCCTCAAACAGTATTAAAACCATAGTCTAATGCACTCTGTGTGGGTGATGGCTGCCTGCCTCTTCCTGGGACATCCCTCTCATGGTTAGGTCTCAGTGGATGTGACATTACATAACGGCTCATGCGAGGCGATGTCTCAGCCTCGGCGGTCCGGCATCACTGAAACTGTATTAAAGTGATTAAGAGTTGTGCAACAGCATTAGCGAGATGGGATCTGCTGCTGCCGCTGGCTGGGGACTCCAGCCCCCGTGAGAGATGGCAGGGTCCTGTGATATGCTAATAGGCAGAGGTGAGCTGGATTAAGTCCAACACAACACAGCATCAGTACAGCAGGAGCATGTGTCTCCTGCGGCCATCTGCTCCCCTCACAGATCACTGGCTCCCTGCACTTCAACAGTTTCCTTTCAATTATACTCCACACGTTTGTTTGTTTGCTGCTAATAGTGGTGCACGTCTGTGTTGAATTTGAGTCACCAACACATTGACACGCGCTAGCATGTTGGGTGCTGCTCTCGCCTCTCGGTCACCTCTGGGTTAACTAGTGTTAATTAAGGAACACCCTATTTCCAGGCTGGCAATGAAGAGTACTTCCCTTACAGCTAGCATTACAGTCTTTCCCATTGGTTGTTCACTCGCAGTGTGTGAGCATGCGATAGCATATGTGATTGAATGACTGAGTCCAACCTCGGCACTCATCCATGAGTACGTCCTAAAGGTTAATGAGGTGTATTATTATTATTATTTTTGTTGTTGGTTCCTCAAATTATAGCCATATCATATCAATATTCAGTATTATTATTGTTTCCTCATATTATCATTTCGATAGCATAAACTCTCCACATGGGACGCAAATGGCACCACTCTGATGTCAGTGTTCATACAGTGGGCTAGCTAGACGATACACCAGGGTTCCAATGTAATAACATCTCTTAGTCACACAACTGGAGACCTTTTCTAAAGGTCATCTTTTGATGCTAATGCCTTTGTAATAAAATGGTGGGTTATTTTACACAAGCCTCCACAGGCAGGACACAAATACCACCAGATTAAACCTGAAAGCAGCTAGCAGTGAATGGAAACTCAAAGATTGATGTAGCCCACTTAATGGGTTTATTTTGTTTGCTTTGGTTGCATTCTAGGTGATATATGATTATCAGTATTCGTTGCAGGTGACATACTGCGTTTGCCACATTCAGCATTTTAATTTGTGTGCTAGTTGAAAAGCCTGTTCCTTCATACGCCCCTGGATGTTGAATCTCACTAACAGGGCTATGAGAGTAGACCTCTCTGCCGTGTCTGAGCTGTTATGTTGTGGTGCTTCTACCAGAGACAGGTTTTCAGCAAGGCTCAGCTTAGCTCATACAACACTATGGCAGAATAATGCTCCATTTTATGAGGCTCTTACATAATCAACTCTCCTTCTCGTGTCTTTCATGTAGAGCAGACAATGCAGCCTGAGGTGTGGGTTGTGGGATACAGGGACACTGGCTACTACTGTATGTACACCACTCAACACACGCCTGTGTAACTCTGAAGGACGATGGCTGGGAATGTGTAACTGCAGGGGCAGCTGACCGCCACATTGTCATACTACATTGTGCTTCTCTTGAACCTTTTTTTTCAGATTGCCAGACATGCTGCCAAAGCCTTTTTAGTCTCTACAGAAGAATAAAAAGCAGTGGTTTGGTTAGAGGGAGGAGCATTAGAACTAGATGGGCAAACGCCAGTAGCAAGTCTGTTCATTTCCCCTCTCTCTCTTTCTACTCTAGCTGATCTTATGAAAAAGGCTGAGTGCATGTTCTGTTATCTAGGACACCTGTGTTCCCTCCCTGGGTCTGTTTACAGCCTTTGCAATTGGACCACTATACTGGCTGCTTGGTTATAATGTTCCATACAGGGTAATATAGAGAGAAGCATTATTGCGGTTTGGCAGGCTGATAGTACAGATGTGCTGGCACCACCAATAGCCTCTGTATAAAAGGACAGTTCTATAACTTGTTATTTTCTCATAAAAAAGGACTCCTCAAAGATGTAAACAACAACAAAAAAGCTCCTGAAAGATGTAAACAACAAAAGAAGCTGCAAGTCGTGGTCCACGTCTACCTCATAACCTTTAGGCCTAGCTGTAAGGCAGCAATCATCACACCCACCTCCACATCAAATGAAATGTTATGTCACATGCTTGGACTCACAGTGAAATGCTCCAAGGTTATTAACCAAGGTCAGTGGCTTAATCTGTGGTACATTTGCTGTACTCTCAACTAGGAATTTCGAAATGTTGAGATGTGTTCCACTGTAGCCCCTGGTCCAGGCTGTTGCTGCTGCGATAAGGAGAAACACCTTGGTGCATCCTTTCAACTCTCCTTCACAGACTGTGTGTTTCACAAGGTTCTAGCCAAGCTCTTTCATGTAGGGTTTATAACCATAGCACTTTATTTTTCAGTGTGTTTGTCTCAAAGCTCAAGTCAGATTTATTTTAGACTTCTGAGGCTGTATGTTTGAAAGGATAATCTGCAGAGCCAATCTGATTGAAAAGTGCAACCTTGCGCTGTCTTGGACCTGGTCTTCCTCAAATGATAGTAACCTTGATACAATTAGGGCTATGTAGAATCTCACTGCTGTAGCCTACTTTCCAGCTCAATTAACTTCAGAGTGTAAGGGTGTTTTACTGGCGGTAGAGAAGTCAGACACAGGATAGAAATAACTGTGTTTCCAACGGTGCAGTTTATTAACAAAAAAACCCACCGGAAAACAGAATAATAATAAAAATCAATGGGTAACATAACCCGACACACACCAGTACAGACGTACACATACACTTACAATAAACAATCACCGACAAGGACATGAGGGAAACAGAGGGTTAAAATACACAACATGTAATTGATGGGATTGGAACCAGTTGTGATGGAAGACGAGACAAAACCAATGGAAAATGAAAAATGGATCAGCGATGGCTAGAAGGTTGGTGACGTCGTCCGCCGAACACCGCCCGAACAATGAGAGGGAACAACTTCGTTGGAAGTCATGACACAGAGTAATATCTCTGTTACTTTATGGCAGTTGGTGTGTTGTGCATAGGAGCAGTTCCTAGCTGTGATGTGCATCCTTTAAGCTAAAATATCCCTTCAAAATGGGAAAGTAGTGCTGCTTGCTATTTTGAAGGGGGTCTTGGCTGTCATTTGAAGGAGAGGGAATAGAATCTCCCCCTAGAGACCTGTCCCCTTTCTTTCTTTCTCACTGCGGTGACGGTCTGCGCCAACTTTCTGGCGCAGCATGGGCGGCGTCCCATGTTTCCTCCGTGTGCTGGAACCAGTCATCCACTGCAGGAGCCTCGGTCTGACTCTGATGCCAAGGAGCCAGAACTGGCTGATACCCCAATACACACTGGAAGGGAGAGAGGCCAGTGGAGGAGTGGCGAAGCGAGTTCTGGGCCATCTCTGCCCAGGGCATGAACGCTGCCCACTCCTCCAGCCGGTCCTGGCAATGGGACCTCAGAAACCTACCCACATCCTGGTTATCTCTCTCCACCTGCCCGTTACTCTCGGGGTGGAAACCTGAGGTAAGGCTGACCGAGAACCCCAAATGTTCCATGAACGCCCTCCAGACCCTCGACGTGAACTGGGGACCCCGATCAGACACTATATCCTCAGGCACCCTGTAGTGCTGGAAGACGTGTGTAAACAAGGCCTCCGCAGTCTGTAGGGCCGTAGGGAGACCGGGCAATGGGAGGAGACGACAGAACTTAGAAAAACGATCCACAACGACCAGGATCGTGGTGTTACCCTGTGACGGAGGAAGATCGGTCAGGAAATCTACCGACAGGTGCGACCACGGCCGTTGTGGAACGGGTAAGTTCGTAACTTCCCTCTGGACAGGTGTCTAGGAGCCTTACACTGGGCGCACACCGAGCAGGAGGAAACATAAACCCTCACATTCTTAGCCAAAGTGGGCCACCAGTATTTCCCACTAAAATAGCACACCGTCTGACCTATCCCAGGATGACCAGAGGAGGGTGACATGTGGGCCCAATAGATCAGACAGTCGCGGACAGCAGACGGAACATACAGACGCCCAGCTAGGTACTGGAGGGGAGCGGGCTCTGCATGTAACGCCTGCTCAATGTACGTGTCCAGCTCCCACACTACCGGCGCCACCAGGCAGGAGGCCGGGAGTATGGGAGTGGGATCCATGGGCCACTCCTCTGTGTCATACAGCCGAGACAATGCGTCTGCCTTAACGTTCTGGGAGCCTGGTCTGTAGGAAAGTGTAAACACAAAACGAGTGAAAAACATGGCCCACCTTGCCTGGCAAGGCTTCTGTCTCCTCGCTGCCCGGATGTACTCCAGATTGCAGTGGTCAGTCCAGATGAGAAAAGGGTGTCTAGCCCCTCAAGCCAATGTCTCCACGCCTTCAAGGCCTTGACGACAGCTAACAGCTCCCGAGTAGAGGTCTAGTAGAGGTCTAGTAGAGGTCTAATTGTAACAGGAACCCCTGGCAGTTGGCAGCACTCCCGTCGTAATCCTGGGGCGATGGTAGAGACTAATCCCACTGGGTTCAGGCAGGAAAGGGGCGCTCAGGGGAGACCCCGGTTGTGCTGGTGGAGGCGCTGGAAGAACTCCCTGTCTCTCCCAGAGGTCCATTGTCTGGACAACGCAGTCCATGGCGGCACCAAGAGGGTAAAGTATTACTGCATGCTCCTGGACGCGCTCCTCCACTCCTATGGCCGGGGTACCGATTCCTGCTGACTCCGTAGTTCGAGTCGGTGATTCTGTAAGGGTGTTTAACTGGTGGCAGAGAAGTCAGACTCAGGAGAGAAATAACCAACGGTGCAGTTTATTTACAAAAGACCCACCGGAAAACATAATAATAAAAATCAATGGGTAACACAACATGTAATTGATGGGATTGGAACCAGTTGTGATGGAAGACGAGACAAAACCAATGGAAAATGAAAAATGGATCAGCGATGGCTAGAAGGTTGGTGACGTCGTCCGCCGAACACCGCCCGAACAAGGAGAGGGAACAACTTCGGTGGAAGTCATGACACAGAGTAATATCTCTGTTACTTTAGGGCAGTTGATCGGTGTGCATAGGAGCAGTTCCTAGCTGTGATGTGCATCCTTTAAGCTAAAATATCCCTTCAAAATGGGAAAGTAGTGCTGCTTGCTATTTTGAAGGGGGTCTTGGCTGTCAGTTGAAGGAGAGGGAATAGAATCTCCCACTAGAGACCTGTCCCTTTTTTTTCTTTCTTTCTTTCTTTCTATATACTCCTCTCTCTCTCCATATCCTCTTCCCTTCTCTCCCTCTCTCCCCTCCCTCAATCATTCTCTTCTGTCTTCAAAGGAAAATATGTTGACTTGTCATTCATCAGATTTCAGAGAGAGAGCAGGGCCTGGGCTCATCGTCTTCAGAATGAAGCACTCTGCTTATTGCAGATTAGTGGGTCAACACGCTCTATTATCAGAGGGACAGATTGATGAGAAGTGTGAGCACTTCGGGGGCTGCTAAAAGAACACTATATTAGCCAGCTTCAGCCGTTGCCAAAAGCAGCTGCCAGGAAATCAATAAGGAACCTACCAGCATGAGCTTCTATAAGAATATAGTTTCTCTGATGGCCTGAAATATACAGCTTCAAACACAACCCACTGAACTTTTATTCAACTCACCTCTCGGATGGGATGATATCAGATGTAAATCTCCAGTATTTCTGTACGCCAGCTGCTAGGGGCCTTGGCTAGCCCACTGTGGGCTTGTGAATAGAGTAATGCAGCCAAGCTATTGGTTATGTGGTGTTTATGTTGACATGTGGACATGTTTACGGAAATAGTTCATGCTTGCTTACAGCAGCAGTGTGTTGGACCTAGAGGCTCTCAGGTTTCACATTTGTTTTAAAGAGCATTCTTTGCTGAGTTGCACACCTATGTTATTTGATATCGATGCCTATCGATGTTGTAGCTGAATAAGATGAATGCCTCTTGTCGCTCAAGCCACTGTAAATGCTGTAAAGATCGTCACACTGTAAAATATGCAGAGGGGGCAAAACTTCATTGTTTCAGCTGGTTGATTGTTGGTCCAATGCATTAAAGAGAATGTGTGATTTAGTGTAGAGCTCAGCAGATACACAGTGGTGGTGTTATATCTCTAGCTGGTATGGGGTCCCTGTGTGTCAACATAGCAGCTTCCTGAGAGCTGTCACTGTGAAGGCCTTGTTAATCCAGCTCTGAGACTAATCACAATTGACGACTGCACAGCTCCCCTGCTCCCCCTGATCTCAACACAGAGCTCCTGCTCAAACTTATTTCATTAAAGGAATGGATGATGGTAGGCCCAGGAGTCAGGAGTCTCTACTGGAGTGGAAACCAAGTAACAGCCATATCATTACAAGGTTCACCTCTCGAAACATTGTGTCTTCGACTCTGGAAAACACATGTATCTTGATCCTTCTAAACTCCCATTACTTGTATGTGTTGACATGCTGTAGTGCCGATGTGTTGGTGTAATAGTAGTTGCTAAATATTACAACTTTACCTCATCTTACGGATACATACACATAATCTATAATATATTGGATGCTTCAACTTGGACTGAGGCCAGTATCCCAGCTGGAGAGGTGTGAGAGACTAGTCCATATTTAGCCAGGGAGAGAGGAGAAGTACTTGGAGACAGGGTAGGGTAGAGAGGAAAGGGACTGAGGGGACAGGTTAGTGTAGAGAGGAAAGGGACTGGGTGGACAGGTTAGTGTAGAGAGGAAAGAGACTGGGGGACAGGGTAGTGTAGAGAGGAAAGGGACTGGGGGACAGGTTAGTGTAGAGAGGAAAGGGACTGGGGGACAGGTTAGTGTAGAGAGGAAAGGGACTGGGGGACATGTTAGTGTAGAGAGGAAAGGGACTGGGGGACAGGTTAGTGTAGAGAGGAGAGGGACGGGGGACAGGTTAGTGTAGAGAGGAAAGAGACTGGGGGACAGGGTAGTGTAGAGAGGAAAGGGACTGGGGGACAGGTTAGTGTAGAGAGGAAAGGGACTGGGGGACAGGTTAGTGTAGAGAGGAAAGGGACTGAGGGACAGGGTGGTGTAGAGGAAAGGGACAGGTTAGTGTAGAGAGGAAAGGGACTGGGGGACAGGTTAGTGTAGAGAGGAGAGGGACAGGGGACAGGTTAGTGTAGAGAGGAAAGGGACTGGGGGACAGGGTAGTGTAGAGAGGAAAGGGACTGGGGAACAGGTTAGTGTAGAGAGGAAAGGGACTGGGGGACAGGGTGGTGTAGAGGAAAGGGACAGGTTATTGTAGAGAGGAAAGGGACTGGGGGACAGGGTAGTGTAGAGAGGAAAGGGACTGGGGGGGACAGGTTAGTGTAGAGAGGAAATGGACTGGGGGACAGGTTAGTGTCGAGAGGAAAGGGACTGGGGGGACAGGGTATGGTAGAGAGGAAAGGGACTGGGGGGACAGGTTAGTGTAGAGAGGAAATGGACTGGGGGACAGGTTAGTGTAGAGACGAAAGGGACAGGGGGACAGGTTAGTGTAGAGACGAAAGGGACATGGTCCTGTAGAGACTAAAGGGACTGGGGGACTGGTTAGTGTAGAGAGGAAAGGGACTGGGGTGGACTGGTTAGTGTAGAGAGAAAAGGGACTGGCGGAAAGGTTAGTGTAGAGAGGAAAGGGACTGGGGGACAGGTTAGTGTAGAGAGGAAAGGGACTGGGGGACAGGTTAGTGTAGAGAGGAAAGGGACTGGGGGGACAGGGTAGTGTAGAGAGGAAAGGGACTGGGGGGACAGGGTAGTGTAGAGAGGAAAGGGACAGGTTATTGTAGAGAGGAAAGGGACTGGGTGACAGGGTAGTGTAGAGAGGAAAGGGACTGGGGGACAGGTTAGTGTAGAGAGGAAAAGGACTGGGGGACAGGGTAGTGTAGAGAGGAAAGGGACAGGTTAAAGTAGAGAGGAAAGGGACTGGGGGACAGGGTAGTGTAGAGAGGAAAGGGACTGGGGGACAGGGTAGTGTAGAGAGGAAAGGGACTGGGGGACAGGGTAGTGTAGAGAGGAAAGGGACTGCGTGGACAGGTTAGTGTAGAGAGGAAAGGGACTGGGGGACAGGGTAGTGTAGAGAGGAAAGGGACTGGGGGGACAGGTTAGTGTAGAGAGGAAAGGGACTGGGGGACAGGGTAGTGTAGAGAGGAAAGGGACTCGGAGGACAGGTTAGTGTAGAGAGGAAAGGGACTGGGGGACAGGGAAGTGTAGGGAGGAAAGGGACTGGGGGGACAGGGTAGTGTAGGGAGGAAAAGGACTGGGGGGACAGGGTAGTGTAGAGAGGAAAGGGACTGGGGGACAGGGTAGTGTAGAGAGGAAAGGGACTGGGGGACAGGTTAGTGTAGAGAGGAAAGGGACTGGGAAAACAGGGTAGTGTAGAGAGGAAAGGGACTGGGGGACAGGTTAGTGTAGAGAGGAAAGGGACTGGGAAAACAAGGTAGTGTAGAGAGGAAAGGGACTGGGGGACAGGTTAGTGTAGAGAGGAAAGGGACTGGGAAAACAGGGTAGTGTAGAGAGGAAAGGGACTGGGGGACAGGTTAGTGTAGAGAGGAAAGGGACTGGGAAAACAGGGTAGTGTAGAGAGGAAAGGGACTGGGGGACAGGTTAGTGTAGAGAGGAAAGGGACTGGGGGACAGGTTAGTGTAGAGAGGAAAGGGACTGGGAAAACAGGGTAGTGTAGAGAGGAAAGGGACTGGGGGACAGGTTAGTGTAGAGAGGAAAGGGACTGGGAAAACAGGGTAGTGTAGAGAGGAAAGGGACTGGGGGACAGGTTAGTGTAGAGAGGAAAGGGACTGGGAAAACAGGGTAGTGTAGAGAGGAAATGGACTGGGGGACAGGGTAGTGTAGATATGCTGTTCAGGGTACACAGAGGCTTTCCTCAGCCCTCTGAGTGAGCTGTTGTTTCCTCTTCCTCCAATGTTTCCTCCACAACCCCTGCCAAGTGGCTCTGTCACATGGAACCTTGTCCATCTTAATGAGTTATGCAAATTAGCTTGTGTTGTAGTTCATTGACAATCCAAGGACATCTCAATCTAAGATGTAATGGTGGGAATAAAATGAATATAATAAGGAATCATAATAAAATAAGTAAGAATTAACATGATGATATCGCCTTCACCCACAATCATGTTGTGGGTGAAGACAGTGCTGAGGTACAGTGCCTTGCAAAAGTATTCATTACCATCACTCCACAAATATCTTGTTAACAAACTATAGTTTTGGCAAGTCGGTTCGGAGATCTACTTTGTGCATGACACAAGTCATTTTTCCAACAATTGTTTACAGACAGATTGTTTCACTTATAATTCACTATATCACAATTCCAGTGGGTCAGAAGTTTACATACACTAAGTTGACTGTGCCTTTAAACAGCTTATGAAATTCTAGAAAATGATGTCATGGCTTTAGAAGCTTCTTATTGACATCTTTTGAGTCAATTGGAGGTGTACTTATGGATGTAATGCAAGTCCTACCTTCACATTCGGTGCCTCTTTGCTTGACATCATGGGGAAATCAAAAGAAATCAGACAAGACCTCAGAAAAACAATTGTAGACCTCCACAAGTCTGGTTCATCCTTTGGAGCAATTTCCAAATGCCTGAAGGTACCACGTTCATCTGTACAAACAATAGTACGCAAGTATAAACACCATGGGACCACGCAGCCGTCATACCGCTCAGTAAGGAGACGCGTTCTGTCTCCTAGAGATGAACGAAATTTGATGCGAAATGTGCAAATCAATCCCAGAACAACAGCAAAGGACATTGTTTAGATGCTGGAGGAAACAGGTACAAAAGTACCTTTAGCCACAGTAAAACAAGCCCTATATCGACATAACCTGAAAAGCAGCTCAGCAAGGAAGAAGCCACTGCTCCAAAACCGCCATAAAAATCCAGACTCCACATGGGGACAAAGATCGTACTTTTTGGAGAAATGTCCTCTGGTCTGATGAAACAAAATGAGAACTGTTTGGCCATAATGACCATCGTTATGTTTGGAGAAAAAAGGGTGAGGCTTGCAAGCTGAAGAACACCATCCCAACCATGAAGCACGGGGGTAGCAGCATCATGTTGTGGGGGTGCTTTGCTGCAGGAGGGACTGGTGCACTTCACAAAATAGATGGCATCATGAGGTAGGAAATTATGTGGGTATATTGAAGCAACATCTCAAGACATCAGTCAGAAAGTTAAAGCTTGGTCACATGGGTCTTCCAAATGGACAATGACCCCAAGAATACGTCCAAAGTTGTGGCAAAATGGCTTAAGGACAACAAAGTCAAGGTATTGGCATGGCCATCACAAATCCCTGACATCAACCCTATAGAAAATGTGCAGGCAGAACTGAAAAAGCGTGTGCGAGCAAGGAGGCCTAGAAACCTGACTCAGTTACACCAGCTCTGTCAGGAGGAATGGGCCAAAATTCACCCAACTTATTGTGGAAAGCTTGTGGAAGGCTACACGAAACGTTTGACCCAAGTTAAACCATTTAAATGCATTGCTACCATATACTAATTGAGTGTATGTAAACTTCTGACCCACTGGGAATGTGATGAAAGAAATACAAGTTGAAATAAATCACGCTTTACTATTATTCTGACATTTCACATTCTTAAAATAAGGTGCTGATCCTAACTGACCTAAGAGAGGGATTTTTTACTATGATTAAATGTCAGGAATTGTGAATAACTGAGTTTAAATTTATTTGGCTAAGGTGTATGTAAACTTCTGACTTCAACTGTATAAACCTGTTCTGAAAGGCCCCAGAGTCTGCAACACCACTAAGCAAGGGGCACCACCAAGCAAGTGACACAATGAAGACCAAGGAGCTCTCCAAACAGGTCAGGGACAAAGTTGTGGAGAAATACAGATCAGGGTTGGGTTATAAAATAATATCGGAAACTTTTAACATCTCACGGAACACCTTTACATCCATTATTAAAAAATGTACAGAATATGACACCACAACAAACCTTCCAAGAGAGGGCCACCCACCAAAACCCACAGACCAGGCAAGGAGGGCATTAATCAAAGAGGCAACAAAGAGACCAAAGATAACCCTGAAGGAGCTGCAAAGATACACAGCAGAGATTGGAGTATGTGTCCATAGGACTGCTTTAAGCCGTACACTCCACAGAGCTGGGCTTTACGGAAGAGTGGACAGAAAAACTCCATTGCTTAAAGAAAAAATCAAATTAATAATAATAATAAATTGAAAAATAATAAAACACTTTTGGTGTTTCCCAAAAGGCATGTGGGAGACTCCCCAAACATATGGAAGAAGGTACTCTGGTGAGATGATACTAAAATGGAGCGTTTTGACCTTCAATGAAAACACCATATCTGGTGCAAACCCAACATCTCGCATCACCCCGAGAACACCATCCCCATAGTGAAGCTTGGTGGTGTCAGCATCATGTTGTGGGGATGTTTTTCATCGACAGGGACTGGGAAACTGGTCCGAATTGAAGGAATGATGGATGGCGCTAAATACAGGGAATTCGTGAGGAAAACCTGTTTCAAGTCTTCCAGAGATTTGAGACTGGGACGGAGGTTCACCTCCAGCAGGACAATGACCGTAAGCATACTGCTAAAGCAACACTCAAGTGTTTTAAGGAGTAACATTTACATGTCTTGGAATGGCCTAGTCAAAGCCCAGACCTCAATCGAATAGACAAACTGTGGAATGACTTAAGTCAAATGATACAAACCCCCAAAAGGGCCAAAGGGGCTGAATACTTTCGCACAGCACTAATTGAACAAGGAAGAATGCTACACTACAGTAGGCCTGTTTCGGTTACCATATTACCGCCACATCGGCAGTCATGAGTCATGACCACAGTTAAATTCCACGTGACCAAGGAGTCTGGTAACTAGGCTTCTCCACAACTGCGCTCTGATGCCATTGATGGTCATTAGTAGCCTACCAAACTTGCTAATGGACAGTCGCTAATGGCCTGGTACTCAGGACTCCATTATCCTTCTAACCTAGGGTTTCCCAAACTCGGTCCTCAGGTGCACGTTTTGGTTTTTGCCCTAGCACTACACAGCTGATTCAAATAATCAACTAATCATCAAGCTTTGACAATTTCAATCAGCTGCGTAGTGTTACGGCGAAAAACAAAATATGCACACCTTGGAGTCCCTAGTTTGTGGAATGCTGCTCTAATCATTCTGAAATCAATGGACATGCATCCAAAAATCAAACTAAACACTTCATGAGAGCCCCTGGCATTTAGAGTTTAGAATTTAGAGCAGAATATGATCAACTGTTGCTTGTAAGTGTTTCATGTTGCAATGTGATTCCGTGAGAAAACAGAGTTTTGATGCCCTCTATTAAAAAGAGGAGGCTCCCATCAGCTTTCTATAGGCTAGGACTATATTTATTTCTCAACTATCCTAATAGCACATTGCTTCACTTTACAACTGGAGTAGCTTACCTGCCTGGCATGAAAATCAACCTATGGAAAAGCATCCTCAATTCGGTATTCAAGTGCATACGGATGACAGGTGCATGATAAAGGTGCATGATAATGGCCCATTCTAAACTAATTACATATATATATTATTTAGTGTACTGTATAGATAAAACAAGATTAAATTGAGAATAGTCTGAAGGGTCAGATTATGATCACTTGGCAATGATGCCCAGCATGTGCACACTTTTTCAAACCATAGTTGCATGTATCATATAGCCTAGCCCATAGGCTTATATGTTTTTATAAGATTTGTAGAACCCCTGGAACAGGGTTGGAGAGCTCATAGCCTACAGAGCTTAGTAAAACATGTGTTCTTATGAGCCCAGTCATTGCGCAATCGTGTGTGAAAACAGACTTGCCACTATTTAAAAGAGGATCCCAGATTTCTCATGCTGCTATATTTCTTCTTCTTTAGGATTGGGTTGGCAGATGAAATCCAACTTAAAGGTCTATATACCGCCACCTACTTTAATAAAATGTGAGGCCAGTCACTACCTACCAACATTAAATTATCTTAATTGTTCCTGTTCCTAAAAGGAAAAACTTGCACCACCAACTAACCATCATCTAGTCATTGCTAGATAGCCATTTTCAAGCCCATTTAAGTCAAAACTGTAACTTAGCCACTCAGGAACATTCAATGTTGTATTGGTACGCAACTCGAGAGTATATATTGTCCTGCTGAAGGCATCTGTTGGAAAGCAGACTGAACCAGGTTTTCCTCTAGGATTTTGCCTGTGTTTAGCTATATTCCGTTTATTTTTATCCCCCCAAAAACTCCCTAGTCCTTGCCAAGGAATAGCTTATCCATAACATGATCCAGCCACCCCTATGCTTGAAAAGATAAAGAGTGGTACTCAGTGATGTGTTGTGTTAGATTTGCCCCAAACATAACACTTTGACTTCAGGACAAAAATTACATTTCTTTGCCACATTTTTTGCTTTTTTACTTTAGTGCTTTATTGCAAACTGGATGCATTTTTTTGAATATTTTTAATCTGTATGTAACAGTGTTGCTTCCGCCCCTCACCTCGCCCCTACCTGGGCTCAAACCAGACACATCTACAACTGCCTCCCACGAAGCAGTGTTACCTATCGTTTCACAAAAGCCACGGCTACTTCAAGGTCTCAAAGCGAGTGACATCACCAATTGAAACACTATTAGGCGCACCCTGCTAACTAGCTAGCCATTTCACATCGGTTACACTCACCCCCCTTTTGACCTCCTCCTTTTCCGTAGCAACCAGTGATCCGGGTCAGCAGCATCAATGTAACAGTATAGCTTCCGTCCCTCTCCTCGCCCCGACCTGGGCTCGAACTAGAGACCCTCTGCACACATCAACATCTGCCTCCCACGGAGCATCATTACCTATCGCTAGAAAACAATGCTTCGAGGGTGACTATTGTTGATGTGTGCAGAGGGCCCCTAGTTCATACCCCTTAAATATCTCATGTTTTGATAATATGAATAAGAATGTAGTCCATTGAGTTTGGAAATCAGTATTTGTCCATTTCTCCCATAGTTCCCATTTGAAATATAAAAAAATATGCATAGAGATTCACAACACTATAACATTTGAATGTTGTAAAATGCTGCCCTGCCTGGACACTCACATTCAAATCATTTTCACCTTTCATCGCTCCCATTGTTCCCATTTTCAATCAAAAACTATAAATGAGAGATTCACAAGACTAACATTTGAATATTGTAAAGTGCTGTCCTACCCTGGCTGGCAAGGACTCTCAGGTGAAGCCATTGAATAAAATTAATTACGAGTTTTTGAACCTATTTTAAAAAATGCTCAGGGCCTCCATTTTACCATGTATAGTTTGGATTATCCTTTTCGAAACGTATGAAACATCAAAACATTCTAGAAAACCTTGCTATCACAACAGCTGTTCACTTTACTGTGATGCTGAAAATGATTTCCTGAATCAACTGATGATTGTTGAAACGTTATAGGCTACAGCCTATACACAAAAGGCTACAGCTCGTTTCACAGCTTCCCCATGCTTCACAGCTTCCCCGGGAAACTTGGCGGTATTGTAGCCTCATCGCAGACCAAAGAACAGTGGAGGAAGGTGTTTGCTTATGCTGCAGTGTTCGGAGTGAAATATTATGCGTTTCAGCGGTGCTTCGTCATTTTACAGAGTAATTGTTTGATTGACTATATGCTTATCATTTAGTAGGTCTATTGGTAATTGTTAATTACACTATACTCATAACATATGCTTGGGTTCCACCTTGTCATCCCTGATCTACTTGCCTAAATAAATGAATGCTAGAACATTGGTCGCCAGGATTAGCTATTTGTATCTAGTCTCTTAATAATTGCAGAGCAGTGCAAGTTAGACACATGTTCATTAGAGTCATACTAAGTGGTGACGCAAGGCTCGCTACCTTGACTAGATCCTCTAGAGACTCACAGGGCCTGTTGTATTTATTCACATAATAATGGAGTCAGATTAATGAATGTAGTTTATTACATATTCAACATAATGGTTGGATCATTTCCAACCAACTATAAATGGTGACCCCTCCTCGGTTGATGGGGATTTCTATAGCCAACTACAAGCATACATAAAATCAACTATACAGTAATCATAGGAACAATAATGTAACGTGTACGCTGGAAGTCGGGAAGCAAGTACAGGGAGTGAATTTAATTTTAAAAATGAAACATGAACCAAAACTGAATCAATAAAGCCTGGGGAATGAACCAAAGGGAGTGACAGATATATGGGAGGTAATCAGGAAGGTGATGGAGTCCAGGTGAGTCTCGTGATGCACAGGTGCGCGTAACGATGGGGACATGTGTTGACATTGAGTGCCAGAGAGGAGGAGCAGGAGTAGACATGACAAATAACAGGGAACATGAAACAGTTAGCCTACATTCTCAGTGTAACGAAATGGGAATTCCATTTAGCGTGGGTGCTTTTTTAAATATACTTTTATTTTGTGTGGTTTCAGTATAGCCAAGCGGTGGGTGGTGTTTGATGGTGCAGTACGCCTGAGCTATTGTCTTGCAGTGAAGCTGGCCTCAATGTGAGGTCAGAAAGAGAGCATTTCTATTTCAGTATCTGACAAAAGCACCTAATGGATCTGCTGCTATTATAATGAACTTATTTTTGATTCTGTGCTGACCTTGCACTGTGACCATATGCTTTCTGAAGTATTAAATCACGTTGTCACCCCTGTTGAGAGATGTTATGGAAACACTTATAAACCCTTTCTAAAGATATTGGAAATCCGAGGGCATGTGGAGATATTTGACTGTTTTGTGTCTATTCTCAGCATTAGGCTATGTAGCAAAGCCTTTTTTGTTAGTTCTGACCCCTGACCACAAATGTTCACACGGCAAAGGCGTGGTAGTGGAGGTATTTTGGGCTTGTTTCTGGGAACACACACGGGATCCCTGGCACATCTGGGTATGGTTTGTACCACATTGCCTAAGCTTGGCCATGACAGAAGGTGGGTTACATCACTCGCTAAAGCTCCCATCAGCACGTGACATCCCCATGAAATATGATGAATATACGTCACTGGTCTCTGAGCCAGCACTAATCCCCTTGAGAAAGTGTGTGTGTGTCACCATTGACTTTCTTCAACAAGCAGTACATATTCTTCAACGAGTCATGATCTAGGAAGCACACTGAATCATCGTTGTCGTCCTCATCAAAAGGCAATGGAGAAAAACACACAATCAAAATTGGATCCAACTACAGGCTTATGTAGCTAAACAAATGTTGCATGCGTGCATTTGGGTGTGTGCAGTTAGCTATCTTTATTCATGCAAATATATACATCTTTGAATACGTACACTAATGTGTACAGTAGAGCGTGTGTTTATAAGTATCATTTAAGTGTTGTGTGTGCATCTGGGTATATCTGCCGGGATAGTACACCACTGGCGGGATAGTACACCACTGGTGGGATAGTACACCACTGGTGGAATAGTACACCACTGGCGGGATAGTACACCACTGGCGGGATAGTACACCACTGGCGGGATAGTACACCACTGGCAGGATAGTACACCACTGGCGGGATAGTACACCACTGGCGGGATAGTACATCACTGGCGGGATAGTACACCACTGGCGGGATAGTACATCACTGGCGGGATAGTACACCACTGGCGCTGTCATGTTTTGTCATTAATTATCATGTCTTGTCCCCGTGCTTCCCCTTCTATTCGTTTCCCTCTGCTGGTCTTATTAGGTTCTTTCCCTCTTTCTATCCCTCTCTCTCCCCCTCCCTCTCTCACTCTCTCGCTCTCTCTTCTCTCTATCGTTCCGTTCCTGCTCCCAGCTGTTCCTATTCCCCTAATCAATCATTTAGTCTTCCCACACCTGTTCCCGATCCTTTTCCCTGATTAGAGTCCCTATTTCTCTCCTTGTTTTCCGTTCCTGCCCCGTCGGATCCTCATCTATAATTCACCGTGCTGTGTCTATGTTTTGCCCTGTCGTGTCGTGTTTCCCTCAGATGCTGCGTGGTGAGCAGGTGTCTGAGTCTGCTAGGTTCAAGTGCCTTCCCGAGGCAACCTGCAGTTCTCGATCAAGTCTCCTGTCTGTTCTCGTCTTTACGAGTAGTATTATGCTTTTTGTTTTGTAAAGTTTCTTTCTGGATTAAAAACTCTGTTTTCGCCAAGTCGCTTTTGGGTCCTCATTCACCTGCATAACAGAAGGATCCGACCAAGGAATGGACCCAGCGACTACAGAGGCTCGTAACACTGCCGTCAAGATCCAAGGAGCCATGCTCGGCAGACACGAGCAGGAATTGTCTGCTGCTCGCCATGCCGTGGAGAACCTGGCCGCTCAGGTTTCCGACCTCTCTGGACAGTTCCAGAGTCTTCGTCTCGTGCCACCTGTTACTTCCTGGCCTGCCGAGCCTCCGGAACCTAGGGTTAATAACCCACCTTGCTACTCCGGGCAGCCCACGGAGTGCCGCTCCTTTCTCACCCAGTGTGATATTGTGTTCTCTCTCCAACCCAACACATACTCTAGTGAGAGAGCTCGGGTTGCTTACGTCATTTCACTCCTTACTGGCCGGGCCCGAGAGTGGGGCACAGCTATCTGGGAGGCAAGGGCTGATTGTTCTAACAATTACCAGAACTTTAAGGAGGAGATGATTCGGGTTTTTGACCGTTCAGTTTTTGGTGGGGAGGCTTCTAGGGCCCTGGCTTCCCTATGCCAAGGTGATCGATCCATAACGGATTACTCTATAGAGTTTCGTACTCTTGCTGCCTCTAGTGACTGGAACGAGCCGGCGCTGCTCGCTCGTTTTCTGGAGGGACTCCACACAGTGGTCAAGGATGAGATTCTCTCTCGGGAGGTTCCTTCCAGTGTGGACTCTTTGATTGCTCTCGCCATCCGCATAGAACGACGGGTAGATCTTCGTCACCAGGCTCGTGGAAGAGAGCTCGCATCAACGGTGTTTCCCTGCTCCGCATCGCAACCATCTCCCTCCTCTGACTCTGAGACTGAGCCCATGCAGCTGGGAGGGATTCGCATCTCGACTAAGGAGAGGGAACGGAGGATCACCAACCGCCTGTGCCTCTATTGCGGATTTGATGGACATTTTGTTAATTCATGTCCAGTAAGAGGCCAGAGCCCATCAGTAAGCGGAGGGCTACTGGTGAGCGCTACTACTCAGGTCTCTTCATCTAGATCCTGTACTACTATGTCGGTCCATCTACGCTGGACCGGTTCGGGTGCTACATGCAGTGCCTTGATTGACTCTGGGGCTGAGGGTTGTTTCATGGACGAAGCATGGGTTCGGAAACATAACATTCCTTTCAGACAGTTAGACAAGCCTACGCCCATGTTTGCCTTAGATGGTAGTCATCTTCCCAGTATCAGATTTGAGACACTACCTTTAACTCTCACAGTATCTGGTAACCACAGTGAGACTATTTCTTTTTTGATTTTTCGTTCACCTTTCACACCTGTTGTTTTGGGTCATCCCTGGCTAGTATGTCATAATCCTTCTATTAATTGGTCTTGTAATTCTATCCTATCCTGGAACGTATCTTGTCATGTGAAGTGCTTAATGTCTGCCATCCCTCCCATTTCTTCTGTCCCCACTTCTCAGGAGGAACCTGGCGATTTGACAGGAGTGCCGGAGGAATATCATGATCTGCGCACGGTCTTCAGTCGGTCCCGAGCCAACTCCCTTCCTCCTCACCGGTCATATGATTGTAGTATTGATCTCCTTCCGGGGACCACTCCTCCTCGGGGTAGACTATACTCTCTGTCGGCTCCCGAACGTAAGGCTCTCGAGGATTATTTATCTGTGTCTCTTGACGCCGGTACCATAGTGCCTTCTTCCTCTCCGGCCGGGGCGGGGTTCTTTTTGTTAAGAAGAAGGACGGTACTCTGCGCCCCTGCGTGGATTATCGAGGGCTGAATGACATAACGGTTAAGAATCGTTATCCGCTTCCCCTTATGTCATCAGCCTTCGAGATTCTGCAGGGAGCCAGGTGCTTTACTAAGTTGGACCTTCGTAACGCTTACCATCTCGTGCGCATCAGAGAGGGGGACGAGTGGAAAACGGCGTTTAACACTCCGTTAGGGCATTTTGAGTACCGGGTTCTGCCGTTTGGTCTCGCCAATGCGCCAGCTGTTTTTCAGGCATTAGTTAATGATGTTCTGAGAGACATGCTGAACATCTTTGTTTTTGTCTATCTTGACGATATCCTGATTTTTTCACCGTCACTCGAGATTCATGTTCAGCACGTTCGACGTGTTCTACAGCGCCTTTTAGAGAATTGTCTCTACGTAAAGGCTGAGAAGTGCTCTTTTCATGTCTCCTCCGTTACTTTTCTCGGTTCCGTTATTTCCGCTGAAGGCATTCAGATGGATTCCGCTAAGGTCCAAGCTGTCAGTGATTGGCCCGTTCCAAGGTCACGTGTCGAGTTGCAGCGCTTTTAGGTTTCGCTAATTTCTATCGGCGTTTCATTCGTAATTTCGGTCAAGTTGCTGCCCCTCTCACAGCTCTTACTTCTGTCAAGACGTGTTTTAAGTGGTCCGGTTCCGCCCAGGGAGCTTTTGATCTTCTAAAAGAACGTTTTACGTCCGCTCCTATCCTCGTTACTCCTGACGTCACTAGACAATTCATTGTCGAGGTTGACGCTTCAGAGGTAGGCGTGGGAGCCATTCTATCCCAGCGCTTCCAGTCTGACGATAAGGTTCATCCTTGCGCTTATTTTTCTCATCGCCTGTCGCCATCTGAGCGCAACTATGATGTGGGTAACCGTGAACTGCTCGCCATCCGCTTAGCCCTAGGCGAATGGCGACAGTGGTTGGAGGGGGCGACCGTTCCTTTTGTCGTTTGGACAGACCATAAGAACCTTGAGTACATCCGTTCTGACAAACGACTTAATGCCCGTCAAGCTCGTTGGGCGTTGTTTTTCGCTCGTTTCGAGTTTGTGATTTATTACCGTCCGGGTAGCAAGAACACCAAGCCTGATGCCTTATCCCGTCTGTTTAGTTCTTCTGTGGCTTCTACTGATCCCGAGGGGATTCTTCCTTATGGGCGTGTTGTCGGGTTGACAGTCTGGGGAATTGAAAGACAGGTTAAGCAAGCACTCACGCACACTGCGTCGCCGCGCGCTTGTCCTAGTAACCTCCTTTTCGTTCCTGTTTCCACTCGTCTGGCTGTTCTTCAGTGGGCTCACTCTGCCAAGTTAGTTGGTCATCCCGGTGTTCGAGGCACTCTTGCGTCTATTCGCCAGCGCTTTTGGTGGCCGACTCAGGAGCGTGACACGCGCCGTTTCGTGGCTGCTTGTTCGGATTGCGCGCAGACTAAGTCGGGTAACTCTCCTCCTGCCGGTCGTCTCAGACCGCTCCCATTCCTTCTCGACCATGGTCTCACATCGCCCTAGACTTCATTACCGGTCTGCCTGTGTCTGCGGGGAAGACTGTGATTCTTACGGTTGTCGATAGGTTCTCTAAGGCGGCACATTTCATTCCCCTCGCTAAACTTCCTTCCGCTAAGGAGACGGCACAAATCATTATCGAGAATGTGTTCAGAATTCACGGCCTCCCGTTAGACGCCGTTTCAGACAGAGGTCCGCAATTCACGTCACAGTTTTGGAGGGAGTTCTGTCGTTTGATTGGTGCGTCCGTCAGTCTCTCTTCCGGGTTTCATCCCCAGTCTAACGGTCAAGCAGAGAGGGCCAATCAGACGATTGGTCGCATACTACGCAGCCTTTCTTTCAGAAACCCTGCGTCTTGGGCAGAACAGCTCCCCTGGGTAGAATACGCTCACAACTCGCTTCCTTCGTCTGCTACCGGGTTATCTCCGTTTCAGAGTAGTCTGGGTTACCAGCCTCCTCTGTTCTCATCCCAGCTTGCCGAGTCCAGCGTTCCCTCCGCTCAAGCGTTTGTCCAACGTTGTGAGCGCACCTGGAGGAGGGTGAGGTCTGCACTTTGCCGCTACAGGGCACAGACTGTGAGAGCCGCCAATAAACGCAGGATTAAGAGTCCAAGGTATTGTTGCGGCCAGAGAGTGTGGCTTTCCACTCGCAACCTTCCTCTTACGACAGCTTCTCGTAAGTTGACTCCGCGGTTCATTGGTCCGTTCCGTGTCTCCCAGGTCGTCAATCCTGTCGCTGTGCGACTGCTTCTTCCGCGACATCTTCGTCGCGTCCATCCTGTCTTCCATGTCTCCTGTGTCAAGCCCTTTCTTCGCACCCCCGTTCGTCTTCCCCCCCCCTCCCGTCCTTGTCGAGAGCGCACCTATTTACAAGGTACGTAAGATCATGGACATGCGTTCTCGGGACGGGGTCACCAATACTTAGTGGATTGGGAGGGTTACGGTCCTGAGGAGAGGAGTTGGGTTCCGTCTCGGGACGTGCTGGACCGTTCGCTTATTGATGATTTCCTCCGTTGCCGCCAGGGTTCCTCCTCGAGTGCGCCAGGAGGCGCTCGGTGAGTGGGGGGGTACTGTCATGTTTTGTCATTAATTATCATGTCTTGTCCCCGTGCTTCCCCTTCTATTCGTTTCCCTCTGCTGGTCTTATTAGGTTCTTTCCCTCTTTCTATCCCTCTCTCTCCCCCTCCCTCTCTCACTCTCTCGCTCTCTCTTCTCTCTATCGTTCCGTTCCTGCTCCCAGCTGTTCCTATTCCCCTAATCAATCATTTAGTCTTCCCACACCTGTTCCCGATCCTTTTCCCTGATTAGAGTCCCTATTTCTCTCCTTGTTTTCCGTTCCTGCCCCGTCGGATCCTCATCTATAATTCACCGTGCTGTGTCTATGTTTTGCCCTGTCGTGTCGTGTTTCCCTCAGATGCTGCGTGGTGAGCAGGTGTCTGAGTCTGCTAGGTTCAAGTGCCTTCCCGAGGCAACCTGCAGTTCTCGATCAAGTCTCCTGTCTGTTCTCGTCTTTACGAGTAGTATTATGCTTTTTGTTTTGTAAAGTTTCTTTCTGGATTAAAAACTCTGTTTTCGCCAAGTCGCTTTTGGGTCCTCATTCACCTGCATAACAGGCGCTCTGCTCTAGGCAGAGTTTACTGATAATGCTTTTCTTCTCAACTGGCCCAAAATAAATGGAGCATAAAGTCAATGCTGATGTTGAGTGATTTCATGTAAATAGCAATAAGATTCCCTGTAAGACATGTGTATGTAGTGACATCAAGATCTTTTGTATCGGTGATGAATGCTGTTCAAAAATCAATATTATGAAGGTGAATTATTTTTCCTCTATTGTATTTGGAACAAAGCCATGTGTTGGCTTGGAATAATGCCAACATGGTCTGTAATAAGCACTTGCCACCTGTGCGTTGTCCCCTCTATTGACAGAAGTAATAGATGATCTGACTACTAACCACTGTGTGTTGTTCTCTGTGTTGACAAAAGGAATGGCTGTGTCTGAACTGCCAGACACAGAGAGCTCTGTCGGGTCAGCTGGGAGACAAGGGGATGATGGCCCAGCCACAACTCACAATGACTGGTTTCCAGCCCACACCACAGCCTGTAGCCACATCCACCAGGACAGAGCCCCTGTTTCCAGCAGCAACCACAACCGAGGACCCGGCTGTTCCTCTCATGTCAGAGCCCATTCCACCTACACTAACACCTGCTCTTGCACAAAAGGAGCTGGAGCCAACGGTGAAAGTCTCTGAGGCTGAAGCTCCCAATGTGGTCGCAAAGGCTGAGGCTCCAAAGACAGAAGTTCTCAAGGTGAAGATCGCCAAGACAGAAGCACCAAAAATGGAGTCTTCTGTGGCAGAAGTTCCTACAAAAGAGCTGCCCAAACCAGTGCCACCTAAATCTGAACCACCCAAGACTCCAGTGGTAGCTGCTCCTGTTGTCTCTGTCCCAATGACTGAGGCCATGACTGCTCCTGCTCCTCTACCCACCACAGTCGCTACTGCCATTGCTGTCACTTCAGCCACTGCGAAGGCTAAGGCTCAACCAGCAGAGCTACCTAAACCAGCAGAGGAGAAGGTTGAGAAGCCAGCAGAGAAGCCACTGAAACCAGTACCTGTCACAGTGCCTGAGAGGGTAACTACACAACCAGTCCCAACAGCTGATACTATCAAGAAAGAGGCCGCTCCATTGGTTGAAAAGGTGGATGATGTCCTTCCTGAACCTCAGCAGATTCTCACTGAGAAGGAGACTGTGGAGGCAAGCATTTGTTCAACAGTTTGAATCAATGTATTGTTGTTTGTGTTTGTTGTTAACATAATTCCTATAATCTTTAGTTAAGATTGTGATTCCATACAAATACAGATTGCTGCCATAGTTCTTAACTGTTCACACAAATAGAATTTGCTCCAGGAGCCATAAACTAAAACAGATAGCAAAGTGTGTGAGACATGTGTTTTTATTTGTCTATGCATAGGACAAGCACATTTTAATGTGATGCTTTTCTTCATTTTCAGGAGGAGAAAGAGTCAACTGCAGACTCCCTCCTAGCAGACCAGGTAGTAGTTGAGGTACCGTCCAGCCCAGCCAGTCCATTTGAGGCTGACACCAAGACTGAGGACCATAGTATCAAGTCCCAGGATGGACCATATATACTTCCTATCTCACAGGGCTCCTACAGCTCAGAGGAAAAGCTGAAAGAGTTGCAGACAGACAGAAATGTCCCTATGATTGACACGACCGCTGACACAGCCATGCCTTCCAAGGAAGAGGTGAATGTGGAGAAGAGGCGTCTGAATTATGTACAGATGGAGGAGAGCAGTGGGAGCGAACCCTCTCCCTCGCCCCAGGTCCAGAGACGGAGGTTAAGTGCGATAGCAGTCAGCACGGCAGCCTCATCCAGTAGCGAGGACTACAAAGCAGACAGCCCAGACTCATCTGTGGATGAGGAGGAGTTCATCCGCAGGCAGATCATGGGGATGACAGGAGAGGAGGAGATGTTTCTCTCAGAGGAGGAAAAAGATGAGAAAGAGAGCAGAGAGGAGGAGGCTGAGGTGGATAACGAATCAGGCAAATCCAAACTTCTGCTAAAGAAAGGCATTATGGATAATGAAGACAGCCCAGCCAGGAGACCATCTCTTCCAGGATCTGAGGCTAAAACCACTGCAGATAGGTCTGAGCTCACCACCACTGTGTTTAAGAAAGACATGACGTTACAGAGAACAAAGAGCACAGATTATGGAGATGCTGAGGTGGAGAGCATCACAGAGTCTCTGGAGGACAAATCCAAAGGTGAGGGGTCATCCAGTGTCCAGGTGTCCAGCTTCACCCCTGGAACCTCCCCCACCTCAGCCTCTTCTCTGGAGGAGGACAGCGACAGCAGCCCCAGCCACAAGAGGAGTGGGGAGGGGAAACAGCACCGCAAGGCCAAGCACAGGCAGGCAGGCCAGTCCCTTCCCACCATCGAGGACTCGTCAGAAGAGGAGGAACTCAGGGAGGAAGAAGATCACCTCAGGGAGCAGGAGAAACAGGAGTCAGACCAGCAGCAGGGGAAGAGGAGCTCCAAGAAGTCCAAGAGGGATAAAGACGAACTACAGACTCAGAGGAAATGGGATAAGCCTGTAACCTCGCCCAGTAACCTGTCTCCTATTGAAAACGCCTCGCCCACTGTGGAGATGAGGCAGGCTAGAGAGATGGAAGTGTTTCACAAGTCCTCAGGCTCTGACTATTCTCCTAGCATGGAGTCTGATTCAGAGGCGTTTCACACAGAGGCCAAGATAGCTGTCCCAAAAGGACAGAAGTTCAGTACTGCAGAGCCACTAAAGAATGCAGAGGATGTATATGAGGAGATGCTTCAGAAAGCTAGATCTCCTAAAGGAGAGACAGAGCCCATCCCTGAGATAGAGCCACTCTACGGAGGCATGTCCATAGAGGACTACCTCTATGAGTCCCTAGTGGAGGAGCCTGAAGCTAAACCTAGTTCAGCCCTACCGGAGCAGCTCAGTAAAGACCATGCTACAGAGCCAGGGAAGAAAAGTTTAAGATCTCCTGAAGAGGTGTATGAGGAGATGATGCTGAAGAAGAAGGAACTGATGTTGATAGAGCAGGAGTTTCAGAAGGTTCAGTCAGCGATGGACACTCCAACTCCAGAAATACATGTGACTGCACCATCCAGTGCTGCAGCTGAGAGCTGCAAAGTTGGTGAGGCAGAGGGAGAAAAGCCTATGTTAGATGCGGATTCTACCTACGTTAAGAGGAAGAAACGTCCTGCTCCACCACGACCCTCTGAACCTCCTAAACGGCCCGAGGTATACGTTGCCAAGGCAACAGTTCCTCAGGATATGACTATGAGGAGGGCTCTTTTCCCCATACCGGATTTGAAGATCACCCAGTGTTCCTCTGGAGAGGATGAGACGGATGATAGTATAATAGAGGAGTATGGAGTGGGAGTGTCCTCTGATATTACCCCTAGCGATGAGTCTGAGACTAAAGAACAGGTAGAGTCCCCTCCAGTTTCAGAACATAAACCAATAACAGAGGCAGCTGAGATTGAACCCATCATTTTAGTGTGTGAGGTTCCCCAGGCAAGAGCTACTCCAGCTCCTGCCCCTGAGACAGTTCTAGCCACCAGTACAACCACCACAACATCACCAATCTCTCCAGTATCACCTCCCACCTCACCAGCAACTCCAGACTCAAGTCTAGCCTCCAATGCTACTTCCTCCTCCTCTTTCCAAGCTCCAAGTCCACTCTCCTCTGACTCTACTCCAGTGTCCACTCCAACACCAGACCTGGCCAAAGCTGCAGCTCCCTTCGCAGCTCAGCTGCCTGCTGATATCTCCCCTCCTTCTATTGCTCCCATTATGGCTGTTTCTCCAACCACAGTTTTGGTCACAATTCCAGATGTGGTGACAGATCCAACCCAAGCACCAACACCAGCTACAACTACAGTCCATGCTTCTGCTCCACTAGCTCAACCCCAAGCCTCAGTCCCTGCCTCAGTGGTGGTGCACATACCTGATCCGGTTGTAATCCAAATGCCAGACCTGGTTACATCTCCATCCCAGATGTCTGTTCAGGGTCCACCTTCTGTACAGGTCACAGCACCAACTCCAGTACCAAGCCCAGTACCTTCTGAAGCCACATCTCCGGTCCCAGCTGCTCCCAGTGCAATGTCAACTTCGGCTACAGTCTCTGCTCCAACTCCAGCCCCAGCTCCAGTTGTAGTCCAAATGCCAGACCTGGTTACCATCACCTCTTCAGTTTCACCCCAAGCCCCACTACCTGTGACATCCTCAGCCCCTGCCCAGGCTACAGTGGTGCATTCAGTCCCTGTCCAGACTGCTGCCCCACCTCCAACCCCAGTAGTAGTCCCAGCCATAGGGACACGCCGAATTCAGAGACAAGCCTCCACCAAAAAAGCCCCACCTCCTCCTCCACCTAGGTCTACATCTGTCTCCCTGCCCCAAACCTCAGCAGAGCCTACCTCTATCAGGGCCATCCATAATGTCTCCCCGACCGTGACTACCACAATAGCCAAGGGAGCAGCTTTGCCTGTGGTGGTGAATGTACAGTCGCTAGTGGAGGATGTCCGGCCAGAAGGTGTTGCTGGCTCTCAGGTTATGATGACCCCAACCAGACAGGGGCATGTGGTCATCATAGTTCCCAATGTGGAGAACATGTCAGTCCTCAGCCAGACAACCCAAGACCTTGTGGCAAACTCAGTTGCAATAACTACCACCTCTGCTGTGGTTGATGGCAGTAGTCAGATAGCAGCAAGGCCTGTGGTTGTCAGTGTTGATCCTTTCTATACTGCTCCCTCTGTTCCTGCTGTACACAGCTCAGACACATATATACCTTTGGCAGATACCCCAACACCTCCTTTGCCTCCTCCACCACCCCCTGCCACCTTACTAAAGCCAGCTGTTTATCCCAAAAAGCCTTCCATTTCCATCCCACCTTCAATCCCAACATCAGTGCCAGTCTCAGCTGCTTTGACAATGGCACAGGCAACTGTAACAACCCCAGACCCCAGTCCAGTACACAAGGCCCCTGCACTCCCTGCACCCCCTCCAGTCCCCCCCAAGCCTGTGTCCATCCCTGCAGGGCTGGTGTTCAGCCACCGACCAGGGGAGAGTGTCAAACCTCCAGTGTATCCCACTGCCAGCCACACACTTCCCACGACCAGAGAAGTGGTTCCGAAAGCCAGCTCAGCAGAGCCATTCACAGCCACAACACTGCCCAGGACCAGAGAACCTCCCAATGCCCTGTCTCTGAGTCTGACCACCCCAGTGGAATCCAAGATGAGTGCTACCTCACCCAGGTCCCCTCTTTCTCCAAGGAACGCCAAGTGTCTGGAGACGTATGTTGTGATAACTCTGCCCTCAGAGCCTGGCACACCCACAGAGGGAATCACTGTCCAAGCCCCCATCAGAAGAGGGTCCATCCTCCCCTCTAAGCAGACAGGCCCGGGGGTTAGGACCACACCGTCAGAACAGCAGTCACCCATTGAGGCCTTGTCAGCCCAGTACAATGTCAGGAGAGCATCAGTTCCCTCATTGAGGCAGCCACCACCACCACCAGCAGCAATAGGACCAGTCGAAGTAGCAGCACCCCTAGAGGGAGTCACTGTTCTAGCAACAGCAAGACGGCCTTCCATACCATCAGATATGCAGCCTCCATACGGTATGGCTGAGGTGGTGACAGTTTCAGCTGGGTCTGAGATGCCTATTCAGGTACACAATGTCCCAGCTCCAATCAAGAAACCGTATAAACCTCCAACAGCCAAGCCACCGCAGACAGTGTCTGTGGTTATGACGATGCCATCAGAGCCACGGGTTCCTGTAGAAGTGTCTGCAACTCAAGCCTCTGGTAGAAGGGCATCAATACCTGCTGTACCTCAGCAGCCACAATATGTGGCTGAAGTAATGGCTTTACCAGCAGAGCTGGACATAACTACAGAGGTCATTTCAATTGAGGCCATGTCTGGAAGAGCAACAAGACCATCAGAAATGCAGCAACCACAAACCATGGCAGAGGTAATGCCATTACAGCAGGAAATACCAACGGGAGCTATGGCCACCCAAATCCATGTAGAAGCTACACCCTCAACCATGCATCAGTCACCATCTCTGATAGAGGTGGTTTCAACTGAGGCTGTCTTTAGAAGAGCATCAATACCATTGGAAATGCAGCAACCACAAACCATGGCAGAGGTAATGTCATTACAGCAGGACACACCATCAATACGATCATCTGCACCACAACCACAAGGAGTGTCTGAAGGAATGACTTTTCCTTCAGAGTATGAAATGCCTACGGAGGTTATAACAACTGAGGCCACTACCACTAGAAGGACATTCACATCCTCTGTAGCACAACAACCATACACATTTGCTGAAGTAATGACTTACCCATCAGAGTATGAAACACCCACCCAGGTGGTTACAACTGAGGCTATTTCCACTACAAAAAGAGCGTCTATAACCATGCAGCAGCTTCTAACTATGGCCCAGGTTATCACAATGCCTGCAGAAGCAGAGGTACCTCTAGAGGCATATGCTGCCCAAGTTCAATACAGGAGAGAATCCATCCCCTCAGCAGTGCAACCACCACAGGCAGTATCAGAGGTCCTGAGTTACTCATCAGAGTATGAGACCCCCCTGGAGGTCATTACAACTGAAGCCTACACCAGGAGAATGTCAGTTCCCTCTGGCCAGGAGGTTCCCCAGACTGTCCCCGTGGCTCCAGTCACCATCACCAGGAAGTTCCACCAGGAGTCGATAGAGAGCCAGGAAATCCGTGGGCCAGAGAAGGTGGTGTCCAGCCTGAGCCACGTGTACTCCTCCTCTATCTCCACCTCAGCCCAGCCCCCAGAGAGACTGCCCAGCTTGGTCACTCAGGTGGTCACCACTGAGGTTCAGAGAACCACTGTGTCTGTGGTTCATGAGAGGCTGCCCCAGGCTCCTGCGTCAGACGCATTGGCCATCCTTATCCAGCCAGACCTGGCTAAAGTCCAGCCCTCTCCCAAACAGAACGGGAAGATCTACTCCGGTGATGCCATTGACCTCCGCACCATTAAGGTCGGTGTAAAGATGACCGATTCAGGGATGGACTTGACGCCTCAGGAATCGAGTCGCCAGTCTGTCTGTAGCAACTCTAGTGGCCGACATACGGCAGTGCAGCCAGAGATAGTGAACCTGAGTGCTGAGATCACCCCTTCCACCACATTGGCTGTTGTCACTGATAGCATTACTATTGTCACCTGTTCAGCCACCATTGCCTCCTACACCAGCGAGCCAGAAGAAAAGCCTTTAGATCTGCAGGGTTATGTTGCCTCCATGCCTCTCCCTCTTACCACATACAAACCATTCCAGCCTCTGGCACAGATAGTGTATAGGCGTGTAGACTGTCCACCTATCGTCAGCACGGTGATAGCCAGAGACACAGAGACACCAATTAACCTGTCCTATGGAGCCTCCCCAGTAGATAGCAGGCTTCCAGTGACCATGGCCCCAGCTGTCAGCAATGGGGGAACCATGCTCTCAGAGCTGGCTGGGGCCGTGGACCTGTCCACCTCCAGACCCCTTAGGGCCATGGTGGCTCTGTCCGGCACCAGCCCAGGTGTGGTGACCACGGTTGTAGAGGATGATGGGACGCCCATAGATCTGACAGCTGGTAAAAATGTGTGCTGTGACGTCATCTACAAGCTACCCTTCACAGGGAGCTGTAGGACCCAGCCACCAGTTATTACCCAGCCTGACAACCACTTCGGCTACAGAGATGACCACTACCAGTATGATCATGCTGGGGTCTATGGAATCAAGGTCTTGAATGGCAAGGCCTTGTCTGAGACCAATCTGGCTGATGCAGGACTCTTCCTCTATAATGGAAAGACCGAATATGACTATAAAGTCTTGGACAGTGCGGTAGACCTGACAGCTGGTAATATATCCGCAGGTTGGTGTGTTCCTTTTTTACCTGCTTGAATTTGATTTCTGAATGTAAAATTATTTCAGTTATCATTGTTTTCCATTATGATTTGAATGAGCATTTACTGTACTTTTGCATGATTTATGAAATGATCTAGATTTCCATCAATGTTCTGTTCCTTTTGTCTTTTCTTTCTTTTTACACAGATGCATGCGTATGCCTGCGTGTTCTCCCACGATATTTTGGCTTTGCATCGTGCTAGCTGGACAGACTGGAGATGCTTGCATGCTTAGTGCTATGATCTCCCCAAATCAAATCTGCATGGCCTTTATTTTGTACAGAACATGTATATACAGTATGATGTTTTACTCATTGACTTAAACCTACATTTCTGGACCCGTCATGACAGGTGAAGCTCTAGACTACACTAGTAAAGCTGCTGGGGCCTACACTGGGATATCCCCTGCTCCATATTCCCAGGTCCCTGCTTATAGTGTCCTTAGATCCTCAGACGGAATGGTATACTCCTCCATAGCAGCCCCTGTTCCTTCTACATATGCCATTACCACTCAGCCAGGGTCCATCTTCAGCACCACCCTACCCCCTACCACCACCCTCCAGGAGCAGCCAGCCCAAGCTCCATACCCCTATGGCTTCATCCCCACCACCGACTCTGGCAACCAGATCATCAGCCTGGGAACTGGCCTGCCCAAGGACCTGCTGCCCAGCGCTCTGGCTGACATCATGACTGGCTTCCCTGCACTGTACTCTGACCAGACCCTGGAGGCCATCGCAGCCTCTCTGGAGGCCCTGGCCTCGTTGCCCATGTTCCCCGGCCTGGATGACAGCAAGATCACTCAGTACCAGATGGAGAGGGAGTTCCTGCAGCTGGAGAAGCTGAAGCAGCTGTGTCTGGCAGAGGAGCTGGAGTGGGAGAGGCAGGAGATCCAACGCTACCGCGAGCAGGAGCAGATCATGGTGCAGAGGGAGCTGGAGGAGCTGCAGGTATGAATGTGTGTGTATATGTCTCCTGTGCTAATGTATCTGTTACTGTAAGAGGATGGACAATTGGCTGGACAACAATCTTATTCTAATCTATTCTAGTCTATTCTATTCTACAGGCTCTGAAACAGAAGTTGTTAGTTCAACAAGAAGAGGAGCACCAGGCACACCTTGTAGCACAGCAGGAGACCTACAATCAGCAGAGGGAACAGCTAGAGCAGATCCAGCAGCTCCAGGTGCAGATTCAGCACCAGCTAGAGGAGCACTACAGTACCACAGGAACCTCAGATAACCTGCTAGAGGCACAGTATGCAGGGGTGGGGGATAACGGTCAGTACTGGCCTGTTAGGGATGAGTCCACCACCTCATCCACTGTCATCCAGCTAGAAGGTGGGGTGCAGTATGTGACCGGTGAGGGTCAGAGAGAGGTTGGAGGTCAGGACCAGCTGCAATTCAGTAGGAAACAGTCGGCAGGGTCTAAGCAGCCTGGTGACCAGGGGTATGGTACAGGGGTGGTAGGGAAGAGGATAGTGGACAGTGGGGTCCAGACAGACGATGAGGACTCGGTAGACAGAACGTATGTGGGGAGGAGGAAGAGGAACAACAGGGGGAGGGGTGTAGACAGCAGTGTTCAGACTGATGATGAGGAGGACCAAGAGGATGAGTGGGACATGCCAACCAGGTCGCGGCGGCGCTCCCGCTCCAGCAAGCACAGCGGCGAGGGAAAACACAGTGGCTCTAAGGTCTCCAGCATTGCCATCCAGACTGTGGCAGAGATCTCTGTCCAGACCGACCACTCTGGCAGCATCAAATGCCCCAGCATCCAGATGGACACTAAGGTGGAGATCATCAAACACATCTCAGCCCCAGAGAACTCTCAGAGAGGAGGCAGCCTCAGCTGCCAGACAGACACAGACCGCAGGCGCCACTTGCCCGTAGAGGTGGGCTACAGCGCCTACCTGAAGGCAGACCTCGCCCCCAAGTCCCCCAAAGTGCTTTACTCTCCCGTGTCCCCCCTCTCCCCGAGTAAGGACATGGAGGAAGGGCAGAAGAGGCTGACCACTGACCCATCCAGGTTTTCCAATGGGCCTAGGATGCTGAAGCCTGGACCGAAGTCTCTGCCAGACCCCAAGTCTCTCAGCCCCACCACCGAGGACAGGATAGGCTACCACTACACAGAAACCTACTCTGTAAGTCACTGTAGTAAGAATAATGGTAACATAAGATGCACTTTCATCGCATGCTGTTGACATTTTTGTTGAAAATAAACCTGGCAATAGTATTAAGTATTCTATCTTATCTCGTATCTTATTGCTTTTCCCTCTGTCCTAGGGCCAGGGCTCTCCATCAGGCACTGGAAAGAAGGTGAAGAGGACCCTACCCAACCCTCCCCCGGAGGATGACCCTCTGACTGGCCCATCAGGCTACAGCGCCAACTCAGCGCGCCGACGTCTCGGCCGACACACCACAATGGCCCGGGCCAAGATCTTGCAGGACATCGACAAGGAGCTGGACCTGGTGGAGAGAGAGTCATCCAAGCTCCGCAGAAAACAGGCCGAGCTAGACGAGGAGGAGAAAGAGATTGATGCCAAGCTGAGGTCATTTATTAATTTAACAATTTGTGAACCAGGCAGGTCAATATAGAACCAGTTCTGATTTACAATACAATAACATGCTTTAGATGAGTAGAACACATTGGTGTGTATGAAGTGGTTCCACATTTTTAGCACTTGGAAAGCACTTGTATAAATCCAATCCCATCTTCTCCTTCTAACAGGTACCTGGAGATGGGCATCAACCGTCGTAAGGATGCCCTGCTGCAGGAGAGGGAGAAGAGGGAGAGGGCCTACCTGCAGGGTGTGGCTGAGGAGAGAGACTACATGTCGGACAGTGAGGTCAGCAACATCAGGGAGACCAGAGGGAACAGCCACGGCCTGGAGAGACCCAGGACAGCTCCACAGTCAGAGTTCGACCAGTTCATTCCCCCTGAAACTGAGGCTGACTCCCAGTACTCCACTCTTACCAGTCCCTACTCCCACTACACCCAGTATGTCCCCCAGACCCAGGCCATCAGCCACTACCCCCAGCAGACCCTGTACCAGCAGCAGGCCCTCTACCAACAGCACCCCTACCAGAGTCAGTCAGTCTACTCCTCTGTGCCAAGCCTGTCCTACCCCCAGGCCTCCCACTCCCACCAGCAGGCCCAGTCCTCAGGCTACCAGTCCAAGAACACCACCAACTACGAGGTGATCCGGAACCAGCCCATGATCATCGTACCCTCCTCCAGCGAGGGGGGGTATGGGGTGGGGAAGTACGGCAGCCTGGAACTGAGGATGGGCCTGGAGGAGAGGAGCATGGCCTCCAGCCCCATGTCTAGTATATCTGCTGAGTCTTTCTACGCTGACATCGACCACCACAATGCCAGGAACTATGTTCTGATAGAGGACATAGAGCAGCTGACTAAAGGATCTACAACACTGGGCTCTGCAGGGCTGGGGTCAGGGTTCAGTCTGCCTGATAAGGACCTGTCTAAGGCTGACAGGCTGCTCCGGGCCGCTGAGGCCAGGCGCACTGCAGAGGTAACTGATATGTAAATAGTAGATGTTCTTCTGTGGAATGGGGATGTTGTTACATATTGTATGTCAGTGTGTTTTACTCAGGTTTTTTTGCTGGTATTTTGCTATACCGCATTTGCCTGTTCACTTGGGTGTTGTGATGATGATAAATTATTGTATTGTCTTTGTTTAGGTTGCGGAGTTCCTTGGTAACTCGCGTCTGCACAGCTACGGTAAAGGAGAGGAGGACTCTATGGAGGAGCCTTATGAGCTGAAGCTCCTGAAGCAACAGATAAAGCAGGAGTTTAGACGAGGGACAGAGGGTCTGGAGCACCTCTCAGGCCTGGGCATGCCCCAGTACCTCCCCACTGACCCCAGCTACAGACACTTCCCTAAGGCTGACAAGTACAGCATCAGCCGGCTGACCTTGGAGAAACAAGCTGCAAAGCAGCTCCCTACCGCCGTGCTTTACCAGAAACAGATCAAGAACCAGAAGAAGGCAACCCTGATGGACCCCAAGATAACCAAGTTTTCCTCCATCCAGGAGAGCAGAGACCTGGAGCCAGACTACAGCAGCTTCCTGGGCTCTGGAGCCTCGTCTGTCACCAACCTGTCCACGCGAGCCAGACTGCTCCAGGATGAGATCACCTTTGGCCTGAGGAAGAACCTGTCTGAGCAGCAGAAGTACCTGGACTCCTCCCTGGGATCTAACCTGGCTGGCTCTCTGGGCCAGAACCTGGGCCAGTCCCTTGGCTTGGGGGGACCCACCATGAGGACTACCCTACAGGACGACACCACCTACCCCAGCGGCACGCGCTCTCGCCCCTCCTCCCGCCCCAACTCCCGCCCCAACTCCCGTCCCACTTCCGTCTATGGCCTGGATCTGTCCATCAAACGGGACCTTTCCAGCTCCTCTCTCAGGCTGAAGATTGAGGGAGAAGCATTGGACGCAGCGTTCGGCACGGGGATGGCCAGGACCAAGCCCACCAGCCTGCCTATAAGCCAGAGCCGCGGGCGCATCCCCATCGTGGCTCAGAACTCAGAGGAGGAGAGCCCGCTGAGTCCAGTGGGAGAGCCCATGGGCATGGCCAGAGCCTCAGCCGGCCCTCTACCACCCATCTCAGCTGACTCCAGAGACCAGTTTGGCTCTAGCCACTCCCTGCCGGAGGTCCAGCAGCACATGAGGGAGGAGTCCAGGGCTACACTGGGACATAGTGGGGTCTACGACAGAGACATAACCTTTATCATGGACGACCTGGGAGGAGCCATGTCTGACAGCGAAGGTAAATGGCTCCTGAGGCTGTCACAGCACCCTGATTCTCTGGACATGCAACTACTGCATGCTCCTGACTGTGTTTATGTCTGCCTGAGAAGGCTCCTGATTACCTATTATTTCTCATATTTTGTGGCTTTTGTCACGTAACTGTGTTTGTGTTTTGTTCTGGTTTCTGTTTTGTTTGATGTCTGCATGCAACACTAGTTATTTTCTTCACTGATACATAATACTGTAGATGTTATGCATGAGACAGCATGTCTGTGTTGTTAGCTCAATCTATGATGTTATTAGCATGTTCCAGTTACCTTCTCTTCTTTTACATGTTGGTTTTCTGCTTTCATCACTGACCAAATGTGTATAACGGGATACAGGGCTTCTTTAAACCATACAGAACAGTGAAATATCAAGTGGATATTAGTGGATAATAGGTGATCATAAATAACACACACTTTAAGTGCCTCTGCGTACTGCTTTTGAAGAGAAAGAAAAGAGTGATAATATATTTGAATGAGCGGGAGACTAATGAATATCTAACAGTATGTCACTGCCATCTGGGTGCTGTCTATAGCCTATAGGCACCTTCAACTCCTTCCTCTCCTCCTTTTTCTTCTCCTTTCCCCTCTTCTTCTCCATACATAAAATGTTATCTGACTCTTGCAGGATGTCAGGCCTTTAGATAGACATATAGTATATTTACTTTTCCAAGCACCCTTGGAGCTATTGTGGAGCTTGGCCCCCTGGTAGCAGCCATATTAAAGGCCTAATGGCCACACTATGTGTGGGTCTGGGTCTACTTACTGTTATTGTTCAGACGATGCAGACAGCCATTTATATAGAGCACTTGCCTCCCTCACTTCGTCTCCTGGCCAGCAATACACACATTTACTATTACAGCAGTAATAATACAGAGAGCATTATACTCACATTCATATTGCAATGCAATGACATTTTTTCCCTAAGGATTATGGAGTTGTAGATTATTTGTTTGTGTTTATGAGTTTTAGATTTGAACCCATGTTGATAGTAGACATACAGTATATTTCATGATACTCACACCACACATAGTTATTTATAGCATATTCATCCCTGTCCATCTCGGGTATTTTGGATTTTGTATTCATGCATGTTGCTCTGAGATTAAATGTGTTTGAGTTTCCATTTCAATAAAGCTTTAAAGCATCTTTTGCATGACGTTGGTTGCTATGAATGTTGGTTGCTGTGAATGTTTCTATGGGATTGTAAATGTGCATGCTCTCTTCTGATTGACAGCATATGAATGTGTTCTCTCCCCATCTCCTCCTGGGGAGTAAGTGTGAAATTACAGCTCTCCTTGCTTCTATCTTAAAGGGATACTTTGGGATTTTGACAATGAAGCCCTTTAACAACTTCCCTAGTCTCAGCATCCAGTATGAAGTTAGATGTTGTTTCGCAAACCAATGCTAACTAGCGTTAGCACAATGAATGGACACATGCTATCAGTTACCATAGACATCCAGTCATTGTGCTAACGCTAGTTAGCAACTTCCTTAAATCTGCATGAAAATACATTAAAATGGTATCCACGAGTTCATCTGACTCTGATAAAGGGCTTCATTGCCAAAATCCTGAAGCATCCATTTTAGTGTTTACTAACCAGGACAACTATGCTTCTGTTCCTATGTTTCCATCGGCCCGGCATAGTGTAGTCAGTTTCAGAATGACCGTCATTTCATTTACATATAAAACTAAAAATATAAAAAACATTAACAAGCAGAAACACAAACCAATAAACATTCATATGCAAGTGTATTCATTTTAGATTTTTAAATGTACTTCAAAACTGACTCCAATGACAGACTGGTGAGTAGTTGATCAGCAGCAGACATAAATATGACCCCACATAAATAAGAGTGTCTATCTGCCTTGGTTCCAGCCCTAACTGACTCCATGCTGACTCTGAACAGAGATGATCCCAGAATCTTTCATGAGAGTATCAGACACGGTAGAGTATTCTAGTTTAGAATGCTGCCTGCCCTCCACTAATACAGCAGCACCATGTTAAAGGGACACTCCGCAATATGCTACCAGCCATGCGTCAAGGAAAGGCGCCAATTGGCAAGAGCAAATACGTCGCCACACTGTGATGTCATATAGCTGAGTTTACCTTTAATATTTAGACTGCTTTAGTCCCCATGTGTCTTTACAGTATCTAACGCGATGATATATTAGTAAATACCCATGCATTTGTGATAGATCATTTTACAATTATTCACAATTGCTCTATTATGACATACATCTTTCATGCACTTCGCTTCAGAAATGCAAACTCCCTGATGGACTATAACGTTATAAGATGTATTTATTTGCTTACAAAGCATGTGCTGACTTAGATTTAGTCCAGTGCATGTGATATACAGTGTAAGTGGATGGAGACATAGCCCACTGAGAAAAAGTCTTAGATTCATTGACGTTGTGTTGTAGCCGTTTCTAAACATATAACTTTACACCCCAGCCGGAGGCCCCAACTGGAACATAGAAGGTGAGAGCTGCAGCGCGAACGGTCTAGTCCAGACCACATCCCAACCCCATGTCTGCCTCCACCCCACAACACCCCATGCCCCACGGTGCTCAATGACCAGATGTAGATGGTATCATACACACAAACATATCAAACCCATTTCTGGAATGACCCATATTTGGATGGTACTTTACATATATCAAACTCATCATGGAATGACCCATATGTCGATGGCAATGTACTGTAAACGTATCATATTGTAGTGGTTAAGCAAATCCATATCTGGAATGACCCACATTTAAATGGGTCTGTACGTACAATACATGATCAAAAGTATGTGGACACCTACTCATTGAAAATCTAACCCAGAATCATGGACATTAATATGGACTTGGTCCCCCCTTTCCAGCTATAACACCCTCCACTCTTCTGGGAAGAGTTTCCACTAGATGGAACATTGCTGCGAGGACTTGCTTCCATTCAGCCACAAAAGCATTAGTGAGGTCGTGCACTGATCAAATTGTATTTGTCACATGCGCCAAATAGAACATGTAGACCTTACAGTGAAATGTGTACTTACAAGCCCTTAACCAACAATACAGTTCAAGAAATAGAGTTAAGAAAATATTTACTAAATAAACTAAAGTTAAAAAAAATAAAAATAAATACATAACAATAGCAAGGCTATATACAGGGGGTACCAGTAACGAGTCAATATGCGGGGGTACAGGTTAGTCGAGGTAATTAGTAAAGTGACTATGCATAGATAATAAACAGGGAGTGGTGGGAGTGTAAAAACAAAGAGGGGTGTCAATGTAAACAGTCTGGGAGGCCATTTGAATAATTGTTCAGCAGTCTAATGGATTGGGGGTAAAAGCTGTTAAGGAGCCTTTTGGTCCTAGACTTGGTGCTCCTATACCTCTTGTCGTGCGGTAGCAGAGAATACAGTCTATGACTTGGGTGACTGGAGTCTTTGACATTTCTTGGGCCTTCCTCTGACAGCACCTAGTATATAGGTCCTGGATGTCAGGAAGCTTGGCCCCAGTGATGTACTGGGCCGTACGCACTACCCTCTGTAGCGCCTTACCGTCAGATGCTGAGCAGTTGCCCTACCAAGTGGTGATGCAACCTGACAGGATGCTCTCGATGGTGCAGATGTTGAACGTTTTGAGGATCTGGGGACTCATGACAAATCTTTTCAGTCTCCTGAGAGGAAAAAGGTGTTGTCATGCCCTCTTCACAACTGTCTTTGTGTGTTTGGACCATGATAGTTCATTGGTGAAGTGGACACCAAGGAACATGAAATTCTCAAACCGCTCCACTTCGGCCCCATCGATGTTAATGAGGGCCTGTTCGGCCCTCCTTTTCCTATAATCTAAGATCAGATCATTTGTCTTGCTCACATTGAGGGAAAGTTTGTTGTCCTGACACCACACTGCCAGGTCTCTGACCTCCCTATAGGCTGTCTCATGAATGTCGGTGATGTCTGTTACCACTGTTATGTTGTCAGCAAACTTAATGATGGTGGAGTCGTGCTTGGCCACACTGTCATGGGGTGAACAGGGCGTACAGGAGGAGACGAAGCACGCACCCCTGAGGGGCCCCAGTGTTGCGGATCAGTGTGGCAGATGTGTTGTTGCCTACCCTTACCACCTGGGGGCGGCCTGTCAGGAAGTCCAGGATCCAGTTGCAGAGGGAGGTGTTAAGTCCCAGGGTCCTTAGCTTAGTGATGAGCTTTGTGGATACTATGGTGTTGAACACTGAGCTGTAGTCAATGAACAGCATTTTCACATTTTGTATCTTTTATTCTATTTAACCTTTATTTAACTAGGCAAGTCAGTTTAGAACAAATTCCTATTTACAATGACGGCCTACCCTGGCCAAACCCTAACCCAAATGATCCTGTGCGATTGAAATTGTGTTATCTGTGGATCTGTTGGGGTGCTTCATGGCTACCAATGTGAGTACAACGGGGTGGTAATTATTTAGGCGGGTTACCTTTGCTTTCTTGGGCACAGGGATTATGGTGGTCTGTTTGAAACCTATAGGTGTTACAGACTTGGTCAGGGAGAGGTTGAAAATGTCAGTGAAAACGCTTGCCAGTTCATCCGTTTGAGGACAGGTCCTGGTAATCCGTCTGACCCCGCGGCTTTGTGAATGTTGACCTGTTTAAAGGCCTTACTCACATTGGCTATGGAGAGTGTGATCACACAGTCGTCCGGAACAGCTGGTGCTCTCATGCATGCTTCAGTGTTGCTTGCCTCGAAGCTAGCATAAAAGTAATTTAGCTCATCTGGTAGGCTCGCGTCACTGGGCAGCTTACGGCTGAGTTTCCCTTTGTAGTCCATAACCGTTTTCAAGTCCTGCCACATCTGACGAGCGTAGTAGAATTCAATCTTAGTCCTGTATTGATGCTTTTCCTGTTTGATGGTTCATCTGAAGTCATAGCGGGATTTCTTATAAGCGTTTGGATTAGTGTCCCGCTCCTTGAAAGCGGCAGCTCTAGCCTTTAGCTCGGTATGGATGTTGCCTGTAATACATGGATTCTGGTTGGGATATGTACGTACGGTCACTGCGGGGATGACGTCGTCGATGCACTTATTGATGAAGCCAGTGACTGAGGTGGTATACTCCTCAATGCCATTGGACATATTCAAGTCTGTGCTAGCAAAATAGTCCTGCAGCGTAGCATCCTTGTCATCTGAACACTTCCGTATTGAGTGAGTCACTGGTACTTCCTGCTTTAGTTTTTGCTTGTAAGTAGGAATCAGGAGGATAGAATTATGGTCAGATTTGTTGAATGGAGGGCGAGGGAGAGCTTTGTATACGTCTCTGTGTGGAGTAAAGGTGGTCTAGAGATTTTTTTCTCATTTAGTTGCACATGTGACATGCTGTTAGAAATGAGGTAAAATGGATTTAAGTTTGCCTGCATGAAAGTCCACGGCCACTAGGAACGCCGCTTCTGGCTGAACATTTTTCTTGTTTGCTTATGACCTTATACAGCTCGTTGAGTGCGGTCTTAGTGCCAGCATCGGTTTGTGGTGGTAAATAGACGGCTGCGAATAATATAGATGAGAACTCTCTTGGTAGATAGTGTGGTCTACAGCTTATCATAAGGTATTCTACCTCAGGTGAGTAATACCTCAAGGCTTCTATAATATTAGACATCACGCACCAGTAGCTCAGTTGGTAGAGCATGGCGCTTGTAACGCCAGGGTAGTGGGTTCGATTCACGGGACCACCCATACGTAGAATGTATGCACACATGACTGTAAGTCACTTTGGATAAAAGCGTCTGCTAAATGGCATATTATTTATTTTTTTATTATTTTATTATTACCAGCAGTTATTGACAAATAGACACACACCCCCGCCCCTTGTGCTACCAGACATATCTCCTCTGTCCTGCCGATGCACAGAGAAGCCAGCCAGCACAATATTATCCATGTCGTCATTTAGCCACATCTCGTGAAACATACGGTATTACAGTTTTTAATGTCCCGTTGGCAGGATAGTCTTAATCGTAAATCGTCCAGTTTGTTTTCTAATGATTGCACATTGGCCAATAATACGGAGGGTTGTGGTGGTTTACCTACTCGGCTAATTATTTTAAGGCACCCCGCTCTCCCCTCCCTTTTTCTCCATATTTTCTTCATGCGGATGACGGCCTATTTGGTCCTTGTCTCGACAAAGCAGCTTAATCTTCTCGTCAGACTCATTAAATAAAAAATCTTTGTCCAGTTCGAGGTGAGTAATAGTTGTTTTGATGTCCAGAAGCTCTTTTCAGTCAAAAGAGATGGTAACAGCAACATCATCTATCATATGTTACAAACAATGATAAAAAATATTTAAAATAAATAGCAATTAGGCGATTATGCCAGGCTTGCACTCGGCATTCCAATTCATCCCAAATGTGTTCGATAGGGTTGAGGTCAGGGCTCAGGCCGTCAAGATCTTCCACACCGGTCTCGACAAACCATTTATGTATGGACCTCACTTTGCACGGGTGCATTGTCATGCTGAAACAGGACAGGGTCTTCCCCAAACTGTTGCCACAAAGTTCACAGAATTGTCTGGAAAATGATTGTATGCTGTAGCGTTAAGATTTATCTTCGTTGGAACTAAGGGGCCTAGCCCGAACAATGAAAAACAACCCCAGACCATTATTCCTTCTCCACCAAACTTTACAGTTGGCACTATGCATTGGGGAAGGTAGCGTTCTCCTGGCATCTGCTAAACCCAGATGTGTCTATCGGAATGCCAGATGGTGAAACATGATTCATCACTCCAGAAAACGTGTTTCCACTGCTCCAGAGTCCAACAACAGTCAGGTTTACACAACTCGAGGAGACGCTTGGCATTGCACATGGTGATCTTAGGCTTGTGTGTGGCTGCTTGGCCATGGAAACCCATTTCATGAAGCTCCCGATGAACAGTTCTTGTGCTGACATTGCTTCCAATGGCAGTTTAGAACTCGGTAGTGTGTGTTGCAACTGCAGACAGACAAGTTTTACGCGCTATGCGCTTCAGCACTCATTCTGTGAGCTTGAGTGGACTATGACTTCACGGCTGAGCTGTTGTTGCTCCTAGACGTTTCCACTTAACAATATCAGCACTTACAGTTGACTGGGGCAGCTTTAGCAGAGGAGAAATTTGACAAACTGACTTATTAGAAAGGTGGCATCCTATGACGGTGCCACATTGAAAGTGACTGAGCTCTTCAGTAAGGCCATTCTACTGCCAATGTTTGCCTATGGCGATTGCATGGCTGTGTGTTCGAAACAACCAAATCCACTCATTTGAAGAGTGTCCATATACTTTTGTATATATTGTGTATATCAATGCCATTTCTGGAATTCATGTTCATGCACTATTGCAAGGTCGCTCAGATATGGCTCACATTTGCATTACATACATGTGTTACCACAACAGTGGTATGTCTGAATACTAGGTAAGTATGTGTCGAGGGTCTCTCACACAATTATAGATGTAACACTGATCATGCTGTTGGATCACCCTGATAACACCATGTACTACCTCACTGTCTCAGGGCAAAGGGAACTGTACTGTGACTGTGGAAGACACTCCTCCACTTCCACCTAAAATCTGTCTACTGTGTCCTTGACCCACTGTGGAGATGTTTCACTCTCTCTATGCATGACCTGTTAATCTACACACACACACACACACACACACACACACACACACACACACACACACACACACACACACACACACACACACACACACACACACACACACACACACACACACACACACACACACACACACACACACACACACACACACATACAAACACACACGCACACACACACACACCGGGGACCTCTGCATGCCAATGTGCGCATGACATACCTAGTTCAAATACATCCATCCCCATCCAGTCTCTTAAATGTTCACTGATCTGACAGTACTGGGGATGGGACAGTAGCTGGTTATCTACCATGCTGCCTTCACCTCTCCAGACAGCTCTGATCACTGATCACTTACGAGCAGTAAACATGGAGCACAGGATGTGTTTATAAAGTATTGTAAGGGGGTGCTACTTATACCCAATTTCACATTGCCATCTTGCTCCCACCCCAAGACACCTGCGTAGATCTGATCATCCACATTACGTAGACTCCGCCAAGCCTACCAGAGAGTGATTTGGAGTTATTCAAATATTGCAAATACCTTTAGATCTACAATAAGCGCATATATGGTCCGTGGCTGGAGGCTAGTGGTTTATTTGGAGTTGGGCATCCATCCTGCTTATATTGTGTTTGACAATTGAGTATCCCCTCTCTGTCTGTGTCCCTGTCCCCTCCACCCCTGTGTCCCCCTGCCCCCATCTCTGTCCCTGTGTAGCGTACCACCTGAGGAGGGAGGACACTGACTGGTTTGATAAGCCTGCAGAGAGACAACATCAGGAAAATGGACAGCCTCTGGACAGGAGACAGGTGAGAGGAGCTGGATAGGATAAGTCAAAATTAGTGAACGATATTTAATAAATAAACTGCTATATACATCTTCCCCCTTATTAAATATACATTGATAGTGCTTGTTTTGTTCATGGTGTCTTTAGCAGAGTTGTACTCAAACTGTAACCAGTGCCTGCAACCTGGTTCAGGTTATCAGTCAAACTACCAGGTTAGTTACAAACAGCACAGGAATGAAATCATCAACATGTATTGATTTGACTAATGTTGCAGAAATGTGCTTTAAAGCAGTATCCAAATCCATAGGATGTAGCGATCACAATATAATAGCCATATCTAGGAAAACCAAAGTTCCAAAGGCTGGGCCTAATATAGTGTATAAGAGGCCATACAAGAAGTTGTATAGGGATTTTTATGTTAATGATGTAAAGAATATTTGCTGGTCTGTGGTGTGTAATGAGGATTAACCAGATGCTACACTTGACACATTTATGAAATTGCTTATTCCAGTTACTAATAACCGCGCGCCCATTAATAAAATAACTGTAAAAACTGTTGAATCCCCTTGGATTGTGAGATATTGAAAAATGTTATGGTTGATAGGGATGAGGCAAAAGGAATGGCACATACGTCTGGCAGCACAACCGATTGGCATATGTACTGCAAATTGAGAAATCATGTGAATAAACTAACTAAAAATACAAATAAACAATACTATGAAACAAAAATAAATCATTCAAAGAATGCCAATAATAAGCTTTGGCGTACCTTAAATGAAATTTTGGGGGAAAAACTTGGCCATTATTCATTGAATCAGATGGCATCACAAAACCCACTGATATTGCCAACACCTTTAATTATGTTTTCATTGGCAATATTAGAAAAGTTAGGCATAACATGCCAGCAGCAAACGCTGGCACTACACATCAAATTTTGGGCCTGCAGGGTAGCCTAGTGGTTAGAGCGTTGGACTAGTAACCGAAAGGTTGCAAGTTCAAACCCCCGAGCTGACAAAGTACAAATCCACTGTTCCAAGGCCGTCATTGAAAGTAAGAATTTGATCTTAAACAGACTTGCATAGTAAAATAAACAAAATAAAAAAAGTATATCTGACCAAATTATGAAAGAAAGGCATTGTACTTTTGAATACTTTTGAAAACAACCTAGATGGAAAATTACTGAGGATAATCGTGGACAATATTAGCCATATCATCAATTTAAGCCTACTAAAAGGGTGTGCCCTCTGGTCAGGAGGGAAGCAAAAGTCATTCCGCTACCCAAGAATAGTACAGCCCCCTTTACTGGCTCAAATGTGATGACCGCCTTGATTTGGTCTTATGTATCAAATGGTGTTTTTTAGATTGGTTAAAAGCAGAGACACATAGCTACACATAGCTACATAGCTACAAACTGGTATATCATACACTGCATTTGAGGAACAATGGGAAAGTAATTCTGCTTTGAAAGTTGGTAAACTTTTGAGAAAATGGCCCTTGAATGTTTTGGTACACCTTACTGGAGAGCTTTTCATTGTCTACACCCATTCAGAATTGTTCACACCCTTTTAAGCCTTAGCCCCACCCATCTCTTTAAGGATTCACATGTGAGGTCATGTGCTAAATGTGAGTAGTGTAGTAAAGATTTAGACAAAAGGTTATAGCCAACAATAAGTAAAAATTCCAGGTAAACAGAAAGTGTCCAAATAAAAATAATGTATAAATATTCGATGACGCTTACCCAGACACACTTTTCTAAATTGACGGGTTATGTGAAAGAAATGCTATAACCCCCAGCCACATCTTGTTAAGTGGATGGGTCTCTCCAGAAGTTGTAAACGGTACAGCGAAGTGGTTACTTGCAAAGTAGCAATATCAAAAATAGATAGTAAAATAAATATAAAGAAAAAAAGAACAAGTGTCAATGCCAGTAGAGAAAGAGCAAAACAATATACATTATGTTCAAGAACAATATCAATAAGGATATCAGTGAAAGATGAGGTAGGTTTATGCCATCAATCAGGGGTAATTGGCTGAACAGCAGGATAAAAAAAAGTAGCATCAACGTATGTGTTAGGAGAGAGTCATGTGACAAGAGGCACTGAAGATAGTGCTGATGGCTGGGATCTCGCCCCCAGTGATTAACTGGTCCGTCCGAACCATGCAGGAACAACGGAATCTATATTCAGGAAGCCTGTTTCTGTTCTGCCCTTGACTTTGGTGCAGGGCATGTGATGTCCATAGCCTCTTCCTCACAAAACTCCCTGATCTTTCAAAAAGATAAGTTTGTCGAGCTGTGTCCAGTCCAGGTGCTGCTGGTACAGGCAGACCATCTATGGGAGGAAAGATGTCAGCTTTGCGCAGCAGCTAAAACCTGGTCCCGACTGAGTCCGAACGCTCCTTGGAGACAACAGTACCAGACTCCAGAGCATTGAAGCTATAAAACAGGGAAAAAACTAAAAACTTGAGAAGACATTATAACTTTGCATAAGATCAATTCACCTCTTAAGTTTATATAAGAAGAATAACCTCAATAATCTTGTGTCAAGTCACTCTGGTTGAGAGCAGTAGCAACACATTTGCAGTTCTCCATGTCTAACATTGTATATTTAGAAAAAACTGCATTAGAAAGGATTATCTACACATAACGAGCAGCTCATTTTATAGACAGAAGATGCTTACAGGGCAGACCAATCCAAACTCATCTCTCGGCATGTCCAACCCATTCATTATTTCAGTAAATCATGGCTAGCGGAAAGGTTCCAGGCTTTTTCTGTGGCTAAACCAACTAGGCTCATAATTTAACAATGTATTTCATATTTACAGATGGCATACAAGTTTTTTTATTAAGGCACATGAAAGGTCAAATGTTCCAGAAGGCATTTCTGCCAAATAACAGATTAAAAAAAATAAATAAACGTTCAAATGCCTCTCCTGTGAAGTCGTGACTTGCGACATACGCCTAGTTTCCTGAAACTGGTCACAAATAGCCGACCAATCAGACTGTTACCAAACCTTGGTAAACTTTTTGAAAATAATTGTGTTTGACCAGATACAATGTTGTTTTACAGTAAATGAATTGACAACAGCACGCTTATAGGCAAGAACATTCAACAACCACAGCACTTACACAAATGACTGATGATTGGCTGAGAGAAGATTATGCAAAAAATATTGTGGGGGCTGTTTTGTTAGACTTCAGTGTGGCTTTTGACATTATTGTTCATATTCTGCTGTTAGAAAAATGTATGTGTTATGGCTTTACACCCCCTGCTATATTGTGGATAAACAGTTACCTGTCTAACAGAACACAGATGGGGTTCTTTAATGGAAGTCCCTCCAACATAATCCAGGTAGAATCAATGCCACTGGCTTTGAGTAAAGCCAGTGTGTCCATGTGTGTCTCAACGCTATACATGTCAGCTACTACAGCGACTGAAATGACTGCAACACTTAACAAAGAGTTGCAGTTAGTTTCAGAATGGATGGCAAGGAATAAGTTAGTCCTAAATATTTAAAAAACTAAAAGCATTGTATTTTGGACAAATCATCCACTAAACTATTGCATAATAAGTTGAGGTGATTAAACTGCTTGGAGTAACCCTGGATTGTGAACTGTCATGGTCAAAACAATACTGATATAACAGTGGCTAAGATGGGGAGAACTCTGTCCATAATAAAGTGCTGCTCTCCCTTCTTAACAAGGCAGGTCCTTTTTAAGAAGGCAGGCCCTAGTTTTGTCGCACCTACTGTTCAGTTATGTGGTCAGGTGCCACATAGAGGGACAATTGGCTCTGAACAGGGCAGCACAGCTGGCCCTTAAAAGTACACAGGGTATGTATGTCAATGATGTGCATGTCCATCTCTCCTGGCTCAAAGTGGAGGAGAGATTGACTTCATCACTACTTGTTTTTCTAAGAAGTGTTGATAAACTGACTGTACTGAGCTGTTTGTTTAAACTACTAGCACACAGCTCAGACACTCATGCATAACGCACAAGACATGCCACCAGAGATCTCTTCATAATCTCCAAGTCCAGAACAGACTATGGGAGGCGCAAAGTACTACATAGAGCCATGACTACATGGAACTCTATTCCACATCAGGTAACTGAATCAAGTAGAATCAGATTTTAAAAAACGAGTAAAAATACACCTTATGGAACAACAGGGGCTGTGAAGAGACAAACACACAGGTACAGACACACACACGCACACAAGCACTAGCATACGCACTCTACACACACGTACATTGTAATATTGTTGTATGGTGGTATTATACGTGGTGTATTGTGGACATATAGCAGTGTAATAATGTTATATGATGTACCATTTTATCTTTTGCCTCACATGTAATGTAAGTGCCTGAATGTGTTTGGACCCCAGGAAGAGTAGCTGCTGCCTTGGCTATTTTTTTTACAAACACTCCATCCACTGTGTGCCTCCCCCAGATTAAGCTGATTCCCTATGTGTTCCCTCACACCCGGCTCAAACTACAGAGGGACCCCAAGGACACCAGTGTCTCAGGTAGAGCAGAACATAGTAAACATTCTCTAATATGTAGATATCTCCTCATTAATGATAATAATAGGATCATCTCATGGATTTCCAATATAGCCATTGATATATTGTTATACTGTATATTGTCCATTGATATACACTACCTTTCAAAAGTTTGGGTGCCACTTAGAAATGCCATTGACTTTGAAAGAAAAGCACATTTTTTTTGTCCATTAAAATAACATCAAATGTATCAGATATACAGTGTAGACATTGTTAATGATGTAAATGCTATTGTAGCTGGAGACGGCTGATTTTTAATGGAATATCTACATAGGCGTACAAAGGCCCATTATCAGCAAAAATCACTCTTATTTTCCAATGGCACGTTGTGTTAGCTAATCCAAGTTTATTCGTTTAAAAAGCTAATTGATTATTACACCTTTTGCAATTATGTTAGCACAGCTGAAAACTGTTGTCTGATTAAAGAAGCAATAAATCGGAGTACTTTCTTCTGAAACTCGTCAGTCTATTCTTGTTCTGAGGAATGAAGGCTATTCCATGCGAGAAATTGCCAAGAAACTGAAGATCTCGTACAATGCTGTGTACTACTCCCTTCACAGAACAGCACAAACTGGCCCTAACCAGAATTGAAAGAGGAGTGGGAGGCCCCGGTGAACAACTGAACAAGAGGACAAATACATTAGAGTGTCTAGTTTGAGAAACAGACACCTTACAAGTCCTCAACTGTCAGCTTCATTAAATAGTACCCACAAAACACCCGTCTCAACGTCAACAGTGAAGAGGCGACTCCGGGATGCTGGCCTTCTTGGCAGAGTTGCAAAGAAAAAGCGTCGTACCAGATCTTCAGTTTCTTGGCAATTTCTCACATGGAAATAGCCTTCATTTCTCAGAACAAGAATAGACTGACGAGTTTCGGAAGAAAGGTCTTTGTATCTGGTTATTTTGAGCCTGTAATCGAACCCACAAATGCTGATGCTCCAGATACTCAACTAGTCTAAAGAAGGCCAGCAGTACTGCTTCTTTAATCAGCACAACAGTTTCGAGTTGTGCTAACATGATTGCAAAAGTATTTTTTGATGCTCAATTAGCCTTTTAAAATGATAAACTTGGATTAGCTAACACAACATGCCATTGGAAAACAGGAGTGATGGTTGCTGATAATGGGCCTCTGTACACCTATGTAGATATTACATTAAATATCTGCTATTTCCAGCTACAATATTAATTTACACCTTTAACAATGTTTACACTGTATTTCTGATAAATTTGTTGTTATTTTAATGAACAAAAAAATAGCTTTTCTTTCAAAAACAAGGACATTTCTAAGTGACCCCAAACTTTTGAACGGTTGTGTGCATTCCCTGCAGGGAATGGCCTGGGGATCCGTGTGGTGGGAGGAAAGGAGATTCCTGGTTGTCATGGTGAGATAGGAGCCTACATCGCTAAGGTTACACCCGGAGGAGTGGCCGAACAGACAGGGAAAGTGGTGGAAGGTAAGTGTTTGTGAACATGTACTTGTGTAAGGTATAAATGGAGCAAGGGAACGAGGAGAGAACAGGAGATTAGTCATCTCTATTCATACAGAGACACTGTCTGATTTAAGGTTGAGAAAATACTGTGGGCTATAGCCGATGGGATCGTCATTATAGTGGGATTTTAATATGTGTGGAAAGTAAATGAAAGTGACATTTGGAAAAAAACAATGATTAACAATCTTATACAGCTTATACATATCATAACTCTTAAGCTCATGTTGTATGCATTTCAATTTGTCTGAGATAAGCTGGATGAGGTATATTGATTATTTCACACGTGCTCTCGACGAGATAGACTTCTCAATGTCAGATTTCAGCTCAGAGCAGATTAGCTACTGGTTTAAGCAGAAATCTATTGTTATATTATTCATTTCAGGCCACTGTCAGCTCACTGTGAATATCTTTGCCAAGCTCTCTGTGCACCATAGAGAGATAAGAGGGTGTTTGTGTGTGTACAGTATGTTTGTGTTTGCGTGTGCGTCTGTCATGTCTCATTCTCTGAGACATTGGATAGCCAGAGAAAAAGCTCCGTCTCTTTGCACTGCCACAAAGACTAGCCATTATGCTGTATTTAGCACACACACAGTCATTCACACTCTCTCCCTGTATCTCTCTCTCTCTCTAACTCTCTCTCTCTCTCTCTCTCTCTCTCTCTCTCTCTCTCTCTCTCTCTCTCTCTCTCTCTCTCTCTCTCTCTCTCTCTCTCTCTCTCTCTATCTCTCTCTCTCTCTCTCACTCTCTCTCTCACTCTCTCTGTCTCCCTCTCTCTCTTTTTCAGTCCCTCTCTCTCTGACAAACCTACATGTTCACACACAAACTGACACACACACCAAATCAAATTGCATTTGTCACATGCTTCGTAAACAACAAGTGTAGACTAACAGTGAACTGCTTACTTACGGGCCCTTCCCAATAATGTAGAGAGAAAGAAAATACAAAAATAATACAATACAGCAATAATACAAAAAAAGTTATAATAAACACACAATTAGTAACAATAACTTGGCTATATACACGGGGTACCAGTACCGAGTCGATGTGCAGGGGTACGAGGTAATTGAGGTAGCTACACTATGTACATATAACTTGGAATAAAGTGAATGATAATCAACAGAAGCAGCAGCATATGTGATGAGTCAAAAAGGGTCAACACAGATAGTCCAGGAAGCTATTTGGTTAACTATTTAACTAACTATTTAGCATTCTTATGACTTGGGGGTAGAAGCTGCTCAGAGTCCTGTACACACACACACGCAGACACACAGAAACACACGCACACACACACACATACACACACACACAGTATTTATCCCCCCTCCCCCTCGTTCTGCTTCCATTCATCATATTACTGTAAAAGCCTCCTTTCTGAAGCACATAGATTAGTACAGGCTACAGGTAGAATATAACAAAGTAGAAGAGACAGAACACAGCACTGTATTTATCCCCCCTCCCCCTCGTTCTGCTTCCATTCATCATATTACTGTAAAACCCTCCTTTCTGAAGCACATAGATTAGTACAGGCTACAGGTAGAATATAACAAAGTAGAAGAGACAGAACACAGCACTGTATTGACCAGACCCATTTACATGTGGTGATTGACTCCGCTGTCCTGGCGTCGTGAGGGAGTTTGTTCCACCATTGGGGGCCAGGGCAGCGAACAGTTTTGACTGGGCTGAGCGGGAGCTGTACTTCCTCAGTGGTAGGGAGGCGAGCAGGCCAGAGGTGGATGAACGCAGTGCCCTTGTTTGGGTGTAGGGCCTGATCAGAGCCTGGAGGTACTGAGGGTGCCGTTCCCCTCACAGCTCCGTAGGCAAGCACCATGGTCTTGTAGCGGATGCGAGCTTCAACTGGAAGCCAGTGGAGAGAACGGAGGAGCGGGGTGACGTGAGAGAACTTGGGAAGGTTGAACACCAGACGGGCTGCGGCGTTCTGGATGAGTTGAAGGGGTTTAATGGCACAGGCAGGAGCCCAGCCAACAGCGAGTTGCAGTAATCCAGACGGGAGATGACAAGTGCCTGGATTAGGACCTGCGCCGCTTCCTGTGTGAGGCAGGGTCGTACTCTGCGGATGTTGTAGAGCATGAACCTACAGGAACGGGCCACCGCCTTGATGTTAGTTGAGAACGACAGGGTGTTGTCCAGGATCACGCCAAGGTTCTTGGCGCTCTGGGAGGAGGACACAATGGAGTTGTCGACCGTGATGGCGAGATCATGGAACGGGCAGTCCTTCCCCGGGAGGAAGAGCAGCTCCGTCTTGCCGAGGTTCAGCTTGAGGTGGTGATCCGTCATCCACACTGATATGTCTGCCAGACATGCAGAGATGCGATTCGCCACCTGGTCATCAGAAGGGGAAAGGAGAAGATTAATTGTGTGTCGTCTGCATAGCAATGATAAGAGAGACCATGTGAGGTTATGACAGAGCCAAGTGACTTGGTGTATAGCGAGAATAGGAGAGGGCCAAGAACAGAGCCCTGGGGACACCAGTGGTGAGAGCGCGTGGTGAGGAGACAGATTCTCGCCACGCCACCTGGTAGGAGCGACCTGTCAGGTAGGACGCAATCAAGCGTGGGCCGCGCCGGAGATGCCCAACTCGGAGAGGGTGGAGAGGAGGATCTGATGGTTCACAGTATCGAAGGCAGCCGATAGATCTAGAAGGATGAGAGCAGAGGGAGAGAGTTAGCTTTAGCAGTGCGGAGCGCCTCCGTGATACAGAGGAGAGCAGTCTCAGTTGAATGACTAGTCTTGAAACCTGACTGATTTGGATCAAGAAGGTCATTCAGAGAGAGATAGCGGGAGAGCTGGCCAAGGACGGCACGTTCAAGAGTTTTGGAGAGAAAAGAAAGAAGGGATACTGGTCTGTAATTGTTGACATCGGAGGGATCGAGTGTAGGTTTTTTCAGAAGGGTGCAACTCTCGCTCTCTTGAAGACGGAAGGGACGTAGCCAACGGTCAGGGATGAGTTGATGAGCGAGGTGAGGTAAGGGAGAAGGTCTCCGGAAATGGTCTGGAGAAGAGAGGAGGGGATAGGGTCAAGCGGGCAGGTTGTTGGGCGGCCGGCCGTCACAAGACGCGAGATTTCATCTGGAGAGAGAGGGGAGAAAGAGGTCAGAGCACAGGGTAGGGCAGTGTGAGCAGAACCAGCGGTGTCGTTTGACTTAGCAAACGAGGATCGGATGTCGTCGACCTTCTTTTCAAAATGGTTGACGAAGTCATCTGCAGAGAGGGAGGAGGGGGGAGGGGCGGAGGATCCAGGAGGGAGGAGAAGGTGGCAAAGAGCTTCCTAGGGTTAGAGGCAGATGCTTGGAATTTAGCGTGGTAGAAAGTGGCTTTAGCAGCAGAGACAGAGGAGGAAAATGTAGAGAGGAGGGAGTGAAAGGATGCCAGGTCCGCAGGGAGGCGAGTTTTCCTCCATTTCCGCTCGGCTGCCCGGAGCCCTGTTCTGTGAGCTCGCAATGAGTCATCGAGCCACGGAGCGGGAGGGAGGACCGAGCCGGCCTGGAGGATAGGGGACATAGAGAGTCAAGGGATGCAGAGGGAGGAGAGGAGGGTTGAGGAGGCAGAATCAGGAGATAGGTGGGAGAAGGTTTGAGCGGAGGGAAGAGATGATAGGATGGAAGAGGAGAGAGTAGCGGGGGAGAGAGAGCGAAGGTTGGGACGGCGCGATACCATCCGAGTAGGGGCAGTGTGGGAGGTGTTGGATGAGAGCGAGAGGGAAAAGGATACAAGGCAGTGGTCGGAGACTTGGAGGAGTTGCAGTGAGGTTAGT